>NW_022261983.1:17043368-17133368 GCF_002021735.2 Oncorhynchus kisutch
GACCGTCTCCACTCAGTTATAACACACACTTGTGCCTCTCAGACCGTCTCCACTCAGTTATAACACACACTTGTGCCTCTCAACCGTCTCCACTCAGTTATAACACACACTTGTGCCTCTCAGACCGTCTCCACTCAGTTATAACACACACTTGTGCCTCTCAGACCGTCTCCACTCAGTTATAACACACACTTGTGCCTCTCAGACCGTCTCACTCAGTTATAACACACACTTGTGCCTCTCAGACCGTCTCCACTCAGTATAACACACACTTGTGCCTCTCAGACCGTCTCCACTCAGTTATAACACACACTTGTGCCTCTCAGACCGTCTCCACTCAGTTATAACACACACTTGTGCCTCTCAGACCGTCTCCACTCAGTATAACACACAACTTGTGGCCTCTCAGACCGTCTCCACTCAGTATAACACACACTTGTGCGCTCTCAGACCGTCTCCACTCAGTTATAACACACACTGTGCCTCTGCAGACCGTCTCCAACTCAAAGTTATAAACACCACTGTGGCCTCTCGACCGTCTCCCTCAGTTATAAACACACACTTGTGCCTCTCAGACCGTTCCACTCATTAACACACACTTGTGCCTCTCAGACCGCTCCACTCAGTTATAACACACACTTGTGCCTCTCAGACCGTCTCCACTCAGTTATAAACACACACTTGTGCCTCTCAGACCGTCTCCACTCAGTTATAACACACACTTGTGCCTCTCAGACCGTCTCCACTCAGTTATAACACACACTGTGCCTCTCAGACCGTCTCCACTCAGTTATAACACACACTTGTGCCTCTCAGACCGTCTCCACTCAGTTATACACACACTTGTGCCTCTCAGACCGTCTCCACTCAGTTTATAACACACACTTGTGCCTCTCAGACCGTCTCCACTCAGTTATAACACACACTTGTGCCTCTCAGACCGTCTCCACTCAGTTATAACACACACTTGTGCCTCTCAGACCGTCTCCACTCAGTTATAACACACACTTGTGCCTCTCAGACCGTCTCCACTCAGTTATAACACACACTTGTGCCTCTCAGACCGTCTCCACTCAGTTATAACACACACTTGTGCCTCTCAGACCGTCTCCACTCAGTTATAACACACACTTGGCCTCTCAGACCGTCTCCACTCAGTTATAACACACACTTGTGCCTCTCAGACCGTCTCCACTCAGTTATAACACACACTTGTGCCTCTCAGACCGTCTCCACTCAGTTATAACACACACTGTGCCTCTCAGACCGTCTCCACTCAGTTATAACACACACTTGTGCCTCTCAGACCGTCTCCACTCAGTTATAACACACACTTGTGCCTCTCAGACCGTCTCCACTCAGTTATAAACACCACTTGTGCCTCTCAGACCGTCTCCACTCAGTGTATAACACACACTTGTGCCTCTCAGACCGTCTCCACTCAGTTATAACACACACTTGTGCCTCTCAGACCGTCTCCACTCAGTTATAACCACACTTGTGCCTCTCAGACCGTCTCCACTCAGTTATAACACACACTTGGGCTCTCAGACCGTCTCCCAACTCAGTTATAAAACACACATTGTGCCTCTCAGACGCGTCTCCACTCAGTATAACACACCCTTCTGCCTCTCAGACCGTCTCCATCAGTTATAACACACAACTTCTGCCTCTCAGACCGTCTCCACTCAGTTATAACACACACTTCTGCCTCTCAGACGTCTCCACTCAGTTATAACACACACTTCTGCCTCTCAGACCGGTCTCCACTCAGTGTATAACACACACTTCTTGCCTCTCAGACCGTTCTCCACTCAGTTATAACACACACTTGTGCCTCTCAGACCGTCTCCACTCAGTTATAAACACACTTGTGCCTCTCAGACCGTCTCCACTCAGTTATAACACACACTTGTGCCTCTCAGACCGTCTCCACTCAGTTATAACACACACTTGTGCCTCTCAGACCGTCTCCACTCAGTTATAACACACACTGTGCCTCTCAGACCGTCTCCACTCAGTTATAACACACACTTGTGCCTCTCAGACCGTCTCACTTTCAGTATAACACCACCACTTGTGCCTCTCAGCCGGTCTCCACTCAGTTATAACACACACTTGTGCCTCTCAGACCGTCTCCACTCAGTTATAACACACACTTGTGCCTCTCAGACCGTCTCCACTCAGTTATAACACACACTTGTGCCCCTCTCAGACCGTCTCCACCAGTTATAACACCACTTGTGCCTCTCAGACCGTCTCCACTCAGTTATAAACACACACTTGTGCCTCTCAGACCGTCTCCACTCAGTTATAACACACACTTGTGCCTCTCAGACCGTCTCCACTCAGTTATAACACACACTTGTGCCTCTCAGACCGTCTCCACTCAGTTATAACACACACTTGTGCCTCTCAGACCGTCTCCACTCAGTTATAACACCACACTTGTGCTCTCAGACCGTCTCCACTCAGTTTATAACACACACTGTGCCTCTCAGACCGTCTCCACTCAGTTATAACACACACTTGTGCCTCTCAGACCGTCTCCACTCAGTTATAACACACACTGTGCCTCTCAGACCGTCTCCACTCAGTTAAACACACACTTGTGCCTCTCAGACCGTCTCCACTCAGTTATAACACACACTTGTGCCTCTCAGACCGTCTCCACTCAGTTATAACACACACTTCTGCCTCTCAGACCGTCTCCACTCAGTTATAACACACACTTGTGCCTCTCAGACCGTCTCCACTCAGTTATAACACACACTTCTGCCTCTCAGACCGTCTCCACTCAGTATAACACACACTTGTGCCTCTCAGACCGTCTCCACTCAGTTATAACACACACTTGTGCCTCTCAGACCGTCTCCACTCAGTTATAACACACACTTGTGCCTCTCAGACCGTCTCCACTCAGTTATAACACACACTTGTGCCTCTCAGACCGTCTCCACTCAGTTATAACACACACTTGTGCCTCTCAGGACCGTCTCCACTCAGTTATAACACACACTTGTGCCTCTCAGACCGTCTCCACTCAGTATAACCACACTGTGCCTCCGACGTCTCCACTCAGTTATAACACACACTTGTGCCTCTCAGACCGTCTCCACTCAGTTATAACACACACTTGTGCCTCTCAGACCCGTCCTTCCACTCAGTTATAACACACACTTGTGCCTCTCAGACCGTCTCCACTCAGTTATAACCAACACTTGTGCCTCTCAGACCGTCTCCACTCAGTTATAACACACACTTGTGCCTCTCAGACCGTCTCCACTCAGTTATAACACACACTTGTGCCTCTCAGGACCGTCTCCACTCAGTTTATAACACACACTTGTGCCTCTCAGGACCGTCTCCACTCAGTTATAACCACAACTTGTGCCTCTCAGACCGTCTCCACTCGTTATAACACACACTTGTGCCTCTCAGACCGTCTCCACTCAGTTATAACACACACTTGTGCCTCTCAGACCGTCTCCACTCAGTTATAACACACACTTGTGCCTCTCAGACCGTCTCCACTCAGTTATAACACACACTTGTGCCTCTCAGACCGTCTCCACTCAGTTATAACACACACTTGTGCCTCTCAGACCGTCTCCACTCAGTTATAACACACCACTTGTGCCTCTCAGACCGTCTCCACTCAGTTATAACACACACTTGTGCCTCTCAGACCGTCTCCACTCAGTTATAACACACACTTGTGCCTCTCAGACCGTCTCCACTCAGTTATAACCACACACTTGTGCCTCTCAGACCGTCTCCACTCAGTTATAACACACCACTTGTGCCTCTCAGGACGGTTCAACGCAGTTATACCACACACTTGTGCCTCTCAGACCGTCTCCACCTCAGTTAAACACACACTTGTGCCTCTCAGACCGTCTCCACTCAGTTATAACACACACTTGTTGCCTCTCAGACCGTCTCACTCAGTTATAACACACACTTGTGCCTCTCAGACCGTCTCCACTCAGTTATAACACACACTTGTGCCTCTCAGACCGTCTCCACTCAGTTTATAACACACACTTGTGCCTCTCAGACCGTCTCCACTCAGTTATAACCACAACACACTTGTGCCTCTCAGACCGTCTCCACTCAGTTATAAAACAAACTTGTGCCGCTCAGACAGTCTACACTCAGTATAAACACGTGGCATCTCAGGACGTTACTCCACTCAGTTATACCCACAACTTGTGCCTCTCGACCGTCTCCACTCAGGTATAACACACAATGTGCCTCCTCAGGACCGTCTCACAGTTATAACACACACTTGTGCCTCTCAGGACGTTACTCACTCAGTTATAAACACACACTTGTGCCTCTCGGACCAGTTCACTCAGTTAAACCACAAACTTGTGGCCTCTCCGACCCGTCTCCACTCAGTTATAAACACACACTTGTGGCCTCCTCAGACCGTCTCCACTCAGTTTATAAACACACACTTGTGCCTCTCAGACCGTCTCCACTCATTATAACACACACTTGTGCCTCTCAGACCGTCTCCACTCAGTTATAACACACACTTGTGCCTCTCAGACCGTCTCCACTCAGTTATAACACACACTTGTGCCTCTCAGACCGTCTCCACTCAGTTTATAACACACACTTGTGCCTCTCAGACCGTCTCCACTCAGTTATAAACACACACTTGTCCTCTCAGACCGTCTCCACTCAGTATACCCACACTTGTGCTCTACCGTCTCCACTACAGTTTATAACCACACTTGTGCCTCTCAGACCGTCTCCACTCAGTTATAAACACACACTTCTGCCTCTCAGACCGTCTCCCCTCAGTTATAACACACACTTCTGCTCTCAGACCGTCTCCACTCAGTTATAACACACACTTCTGCCTCTCAGACCGTCCTCCACTCAGTTATAACACACCACTTCTGCCTCTCAGACCGTCTCCACTCAGTTATAACACACACTTGTGCCTCTCAGACCGTCTCCACTCAGTTATAACACACACTTGTGCCTCTCAGACCGTCTCCACTCAGTTATAACACACACTTGTGCCTCTCAGACCGTCTCCACTCAGTTATAACACACACTTGTGCCTCTCAGACCGTCTCCACTCAGTTATAACACACACTTGTGCCTCTCAGACCGTCTCCACTCAGTTATAACACACACTTGTGCCTCTCAGACCGTCTCCACTCAGTTATAACACACACTTGTGCCTCTCAGACCGTCTCCACTCAGTTATAACACACACTTGTGCCTCTCAGACCGTCTCCACTCAGTTATAACACACACTTCTGCCTCTCAGACCGTCTCCACTCAGTTATAACACACACTTCTGCCTCTCAGACCGTCTCCACTCAGTTATAACACACACTTCTGCCTCTCAGACCGTCTCCACTCAGTTATAACACACACTTGTGCCTCTCAGACCGTCTCCACTCAGTTATAACACACACTTGTGCCTCTCAGACCGTCTCCACTCAGTTATAACACACACTTGTGCCTCTCAGACCGTCTCCACTCAGTTATAACACACACTTGTGCCTCTCAGACCGTCTCCACTCAGTTATAACACACACTTGTGCCTCTCAGACCGTCTCCACTCAGTTATAACACACACTTGTGCCTCTCAGACCGTCTCCACTCAGTTATAACACACACTTGTGCCTCTCAGACCGTCTCCACTCAGTTATAACACACACTTGTGCCTCTCAGACCGTCTCCACTCAGTTATAACACACACTTGTGCCTCTCAGACCGTCTCCACTCAGTTATAACACACACTTGTGCCTCTCAGACCGTCTCCACTCAGTTATAACACACACTTGTGCCTCTCAGACCGTCTCCACTCAGTTATAACACACACTTCTGCCTCTCAGACCGTCTCCACTCAGTTATAACACACACTTGTGCCTCTCAGACCGTCTCCACTCAGTTATAACACACACTTGTGCCTCTCAGACCGTCTCCACTCAGTTATAACACACACTTGTGCCTCTCAGACCGTCTCCACTCAGTTATAACACACACTTGTGCCTCTCAGACCGTCTCCACTCAGTCCTGTTCTCTTCTCACCTATCCTGATGACGTCTCTAGGACACTCCTCCTCCTCATCCTCCTCCTCTTCATCTCTTCTTGCCTGGCTGAGGATGATGGGGTAGACCATGTCTCTGTCCCTCTCAGGGAGTCGTTGTCTGGGCCTGGATAACATGTACAATATTTAGTCATGTCTCTATCTCAGACTGTCTAGACAGGTATAACATCTACAATAGTTAGTTAGTCATGTCTCTATCTCAGACTGACAGGTATAACATCTACAATAGTTAGTCATGTCTCTATCTCAGACTGTCTAGACAGGTATAACATGTACAATAGTTAGTTAGTCATGTCTCTATCTCAGACTGTCTAGACAGGTATAACATCTACAATAGTTAGTCATGTCTCTATCTCAGACTCTGACAGGGATAACATGTACAATAGTTAGTAATGTCTCTAGCTCAGACTGTCTAGACAGGTATAACATGTACAATAGTTAGTTAGTCATGTCTCTATCTCAGACTGTCTAGACAGGTATAACATCTACAATAGTTAGTTAGTCATGTCTCTATCTCAGACTGTCTAGACAGGTATAACATCTACAATAGTTAGTTAGTCATGTCTCTATCTCAGACTCTGACAGGTATAACATCTACAATAGTTAGTTAGTCATGTCTCTATCTCAGACTGTCTAGACAGGTATAACATCTACAATAGTTAGTCATGTCTCTATCTCAGACTCTGACAGGTATAACATCTACAATAGTTAGTTAGTCATGTCTCTATCTCAGACTCTGACAGGGATAACATGTACAATAGTTAGTTAGTCATGTCTCTATCTCAGACTGTCTAGACAGGTATAACATCTACTATAGTTAGTCATGTCTCTATCTCAGACTGTCTAGACAGGTATAACATCTACAATAGTTAGTTAGTCATGTCTCTATCTCAGACTCTGACAGGGATAACATGTACAATAGTTAGTTAGTCATGTCTCTATCTCAGACTGACAGGTATAACATCTACAATAGTTAGTCATGTCTCTATCTCAGACTGTCTAGACAGGTATAACATCTACAATAGTTAGTTAGTCATGTCTCTATCTCAGACTGTCTAGACAGGTATAACATCTACTATAGTTAGTCATGTCTCTATCTCAGACTCTGACAGGGATAACATCTACAATAGTTAGTTAGTCATGTCTCTATCTCAGACTCTGACAGGTATAACATCTACAATAGTTAGTAATGTCTCTAGCTCAGACTGTCTAGACAGGTATAACATCTACAATAGTTAGTCATGTCTCTATCTCAGACTGTCTAGACAGGTATAACATCTACAATAGTTAGTTAGTCATGTCTCTATCTCAGACTGTCTAGACAGGTATAACATCTACTATAGTTAGTCATGTCTCTATCTCAGACTCTGACAGGTATAACATGTACAATAGTTAGTTAGTCATGTCTCTATCTCAGACTCTGACAGGGATAACATGTACAATAGTTAGTTAGTCATGTCTCTATCTCAGACTGTCTAGACAGGTATAACATCTACAATAGTTAGTTAGTCATGTCTCTATCTCAGACTCTGACAGGTATAACATGTACAATAGTTAGTCATGTCTCTATCTCAGACTCTGACAGGTATAACATCTACAATAGTTAGTTAGTCATGTCTCTATCTCAGACTGTCTAGACAGGTATAACATCTACAATAGTTAGTTAGTCATGTCTCTATCTCAGACTGTCTAGACAGGTATAACATCTACAATAGTTAGTTAGTCATGTCTCTATCTCAGACTGTCTAGACAGGTATAACATCTACAATAGTTAGTTAGTCATGTCTCTATCTCAGACTGTCAGGTATAACATCTACAATAGTTAGTCATGTCTCTATCTCAGACTGACAGGTATAACATCTACAATAGTTAGTCATGTCTCTATCTCAGACTGTCTAGACAGGTATAACATCTACAATAGTTAGTTAGTCATGTCTCTATCTCAGACTGTCTAGACAGGTATAACATCTACAATAGTTAGTTAGTCATGTCTCTATCTCAGACTGTCTGGACAGGTATAACATCTACAATAGTTAGTTAGTCATGTCTCTATCTCAGACTCTGACAGGTATAACATCTACAATAGTTAGTCATGTCTCTATCTCAGACTCTGACAGGGATAACATGTACAATAGTTAGTCATGTCTCTATCTCAGACTCTGACAGGTATAACATCTACAATAGTTAGTTAGTCATGTCTCTATCTCAGACTCTGACAGGTATAACATCTACAATAGTTAGTCATGTCTCTATCTCAGACTCTGACAGGTATAACATCTACAATAGTTAGTTAGTCATGTCTCTATCTCAGACTGTCTAGACAGGTGTAACATCTACAATAGTTAGTTAGTCATGTCTCTATCTCAGACTCTGACAGGTATAACATCTACAATAGTTAGTTAGTCATGTCTCTATCTCAGACTCTGACAGGTATAACATCTACAATAGTTAGTTAGTCATGTCTCTATCTCAGACTCTGACAGGTATAACATCTACAATAGTTAGTTAGTCATGTCTCTATCTCAGACTCTGACAGGTATAACATCTACAATAGTTAGTAATGTCTCTATCTCAGACTGACAGGTATAACATCTACAATAGTCAGTCTGGAACAGGGATGGGAAACTTTGATGGAGAAATGGGCCGTAAAAAAAGTGTCAGAGAGAAGATTTGGCTCTGTTTATTTTATTACTAGTTTGCTGCAACTCTACACATTCTGCTACAGGGTAGAGAGAAATGTTTGCTGCAACTCTACACATTCTGCTACAGGGTAGAGAGAAATGTTTGCTGCAACTCTACACATTCTGCTACAGGGTAGAGAGAAATGTTTGCTGCAACTCTACACATTCTGCTACAGGGTAGAGAGAAATGTTTGCTGCAACTCTACACATTCTGCTACAGGGTAGAGAGAAATGTTTGCTGCAACTCTACACATTCTGCTACAGGGTAGAGAGAAATGTTTGCTGCAACTCTACACATTCTGCTACAGGGTAGAGAGAAATGTTTGCTGCAACTCTACACATTCTGCTACAGGGTAGAGAGAAATGTTTGCTGTTTGTAATATGATACCTGAGTGAGATTGACGAACAAAATCAATGCGGGCTCCTCGGTCGGCAATTCGACCATGACAAGTTTACATAGCTGGCCGCTAGACTAACTTACCAATATATAAAAAACAAGTACTAAATAATGCTGAGAGAGATAATTGAGTGACTGTCATAAGAAGAGAAACACTGCCGATGCACAACCACATTTCTAAATAATGCTGAGAGAGATAATTGAGTGACTGTCGGTGGCTGTCATAAGAAGAGAAACCCTGCTGATGCACAACCACATTTCTAAATAATGCTGAGAGAGATAATTGAGTGACTGTCGGTGGCTGTCATAAGAAGAGAAACCCTGCTGATGCACAACCACATTTGTATATTGGATCTTGGTGTATTCTACCATTCTATTGACCCACTGGCCGTAAAACATCTCCAGGACAACAATCAAATGAAGGCCATACAACACAAAGGGAAGGTTTGACTGTAGTAACTGTGGTGATGTGGAGGTGAGATGTAGAAGGGAAGGTTTGACTGTAATAACTGTGGTGATGTGGAGGTGAGATGTAGAAGGGAAGGTTTGACTGTAGTAACTGTGGTGATGTGGAGGTGAGATGTTGAAGGGAAGGTTTAACTGTAGTAACTGTGGTGATGTGGAGGTGAGATGTAGAAGGGAAGGTTTGACTGTAATAACTGTGGTGATGTGGAGGTGAGATGTAGAAGGGAAGGTTTGACTGTAATAACTGTGGTGATGTGGAGGTGAGATGTAGAAGGGAAGGTTTGACTGTAATAACTGTGGTGATGTGGAGGTGAGATGTAGAAGGGAAGGTTTGACTGTAATAACTGTGGTGATGTGGAGGTGAGATGTAGAAGGGAAGGTTTGACTATAATAACTGTGGTGATGTGGAGGTGAGATGTAGAAGGGAAGGTTTGACTGTAGTAACTGTGGTGATGTGGAGGTGAGATGTAGAAGGGAAGGTTTGACTGTAATAACTGTGGTGATGTGGAGGTGAGATGTAGAAGGGAAGGTTTGACTGTAATAACTGTGGTGATGTGGAGGTGAGATGTAGAAGGGAAGGTTTGACTGTCATAACTGTGGTGATGTGGAGGTGAGATGTAGAAGGGAAGGTTTGACTGTAGTAACTGTGGTGATGTGGAGGTGAGATGTAGAAGGGAAGGTTTGACTGTAATAACTGTGGTGATGTGGAGGTGAGATGTAGAAGGGAAGGTTTGACTGTAGTAACTGTGGTGATGTGGAGGTGAGATGTAGAAGGGAAGGTTTGACTGTAATAACTGTGGTGATGTGGAGGTGAGATGTAGAAGGGAAGGTTTGACTGTAGTAACTGTGGTGATGTGGAGGTGAGATGTAGAAGGGAAGGTTTGACTGTAATAACTGTGGTGATGTGGAGGTGAGATGTAGAAGGGAAGGTTTGACTGTAATAACTGTGGTGATGTGGAGGTGAGATGTAGAAGGGAAGGTTTGACTGTAATAACTGTGGTGATGTGGAGGTGAGATGTAGAAGGGAAGGTTTGACTGTAGTAACTGTGGTGATGTGGAGGTGAGATGTAGAAGGGAAGGTTTGACTGTAATAACTGTGGTGATGTGGAGGTGAGATGTAGAAGGGAAGGTTTGACTGTAGTAACTGTGGTGATGTGGAGGTGAGATGTAGAAGGGAAGGTTTGACTGTAATAACTGTGGTGATGTGGAGGTGAGATGTAGAAGGGAAGGTTTGACTGTAGTAACTGTGGTGATGTGGAGGTGATATGTAGAAGGGAAGGTTTGACTGTAATAACTGTGGTGATGTGGAGGTGAGATGTAGAAGGGAAGGTTTGACTGTAGTAACTGTGGTGATGTGGAGGTGAGATGTAGAAGGGAAGGTTTGACTGTAATAACTGTGGTGATGTGGAGGTGAGATGTAGAAGGGAAGGTTTGACTGTAGTAACTGTGGTGATGTGGAGGTGAGATGTAGAAGGGAAGGTTTGACTGTAGTAACTGTGGTGATGTGGAGGTGAGATGTAGAAGGGAAGGTTTGACTGTAGTAACTGTGGTGATGTGGAGGTGAGATGTAGAAGGGAAGGTTTGACTGTAATAACTGTGGTGACTGATGTGGAGGTGCGATGTAACTGACCTGCGTGGTACCTCTAAATCTCCATCTTCATCCAGGGGTGGTTCTACCCCTCCGTCCTCATCCCTGTCCACTCCTCCGTCCTCATCCCTGTCCACTCCTCCGTCCTCATCCCTGATCACTCCTCCATCAGCCCCTCCGTCCTCATCCCTGTCCACTCCTCCGTCAGCCCCAGTCTCACTCCCTCTAGCATCTCCCCTTCCACTCTCCTCCTGGGTGTCGCGGTCTAACTCTTCCCCTCCGCAGGGGGAACCGAGGTCACAGGTGCGCTGCTTCGTTCCGTCCCACAGGATTCTGAACCGGGAGATGAAAACTAGACACACAGGCTGCGTTTAGACAGGCACCCCAATTCTGATCTTGAAAACTAGACACACAGGCTGCGTTTAGACAGGCACCCCAATTCTGATCTTGAAAACTAGACACACAGGCTGCGTTTAGACAGGCACCCCAATTCTGATCTTGAACACTAGACACACAGGTTGCGTTTAGACAGGCACACCAATTCTGATCTTGAAAACTAGACACACAGGCTGCGTTTAGACAGGCACCCCAATTCTGATCTTGAACACTAGACACACAGGCTGCATTTAGACAGGCACCCCAATTCTAATCTTGAAAACTAGACACACAGGCTGCGTTTAGACAGGCACCCCAATTCTGATCTTGAAAACTAGACACACAGGCTGCGTTTAGACAGGCACCCCAATTCTGATCTTGAAAACTAGACACACAGGCTGCGTTTAGACAGGCACCCCAATTCTGATCTTGTTTTTCACTCATTGGTATTTTGACCAAACAGATCTGCTCTGAAACAGATCGGACGTGAAAAGATCTGATGTGATTGGTAAAAAGACCAATTATTGGGGGAAAAAACTACCAGAATTGTGCTGCCTGTGTAAACACAGCAATAGAGGGTTGGGACAGTTCCATTGACATTCAGGAAAGACCTACATTGAAACTAAATTAAAACATTTTCATAATGTAGTTTTGTGTCATTTTACACACACACACACACACACACACACAGTACCTGGTTGTCCTACACGGTTAAGGCGTGCCATGAGGTGGCGAGAGTTGGGCAGCAACAGGTGAACGTCAGACAGCACCGTGTCATAATGGAAGGTGATCTGGTCCATGGCTCACCCTGCATGTCATCTACCTGCCTGCAGCACACCTGGGGAACACACACACGCATCAGACACACGCGTTGCAAGCACAAACTGACACACAGGTGCATATATACATTTGTCGCAAGCACACAGGTCACACACACACACACTTTTAAGAGCCTAAACTACCAAATGGGCTGTATTTCAGGTGAAATAAAGCCTGTCTCTGTTATCTGTTAGACAGGTGAAATACAGCCCTGTTATCTGTTATCTGTTAGACAGGTGAAATACAGCCCTGTTATCTGTTAGACAGGTGAAATACAGCCCTGTTATCTGTTAGACAGGTGAAATAAAGCCCTGTAATCTGTTAGACAGGTAAAACACAGCCTGTACCAGGAACACAGAACTAAAAGACAAGGCCAACAGCAACCCTCAGCCAGAGGCAATCTGCGGCTCAGCAAAGTGCCCTCTCCAGCAATCACAGTGAACTGTTGTAGCAGCAAGCCGCCTCATAGCTGGAAAAACACCAATTGACGTCGCCATAGCTACCGACTAAGGAGAGTGTGTTGACGACCCTGTATTCATTATGTCAACAAGAGACATCATAAATGGTTCTTAAACACAATCTTCTTAGTCGGTGTGGCTCAAATGTATGTTGTTATGCCCTGCAGTTAGCAGCCAACGTTACTTATAACTGTTAGCGGTCACTCACCTTTCCAGTGGTAGTTAGCTAACTTTTCTAGCCAGAAGCTGTCAATGAAAATGCTGCAAATACGTGTCTGGTAAACATGTATTCATTTGGTCAAATAAACTAGCCTTCTCTACGGTGGGAACTTCTGACAAACGTAACTGAATGGGTGGGAGGGAACCTGCTAGAAACAGCTTCCATGAGCTAGCTTGATGCTACTCTGATAATGAATGACTTGGCAAGGTCCAGGGGCAACTAACAACGACGCTAGCTAACGAGGGACATTTAACGGGCACATTTAAATGAAACACTTCCAACACATGACATTCAGTACAGTCTAATAACATAAACACGCATTTAATTCACTCTGAGCTTACAACGACGCGCAGATTGTCTCAAATATCAGCTTCCAAGTCGTACAGAAATAACACTAGGTGTACAGAATACAGGCGGTGCCACATTATTATTTCACCCACCAACAAAGGAAACAAAAGCCATTCAAATTGTTCCGCGTGCTACGCATCTAGAAATAACTCAATATGTAAACCACAACACTGCTCCGAAAGGACTTAAATTATATTTGGATTAGAATTCAAATTTAAACATAGCTAGAATTTCACTAGGATTGTGATTAAATATCTACATGTGTGTGTTGTAGACACTTTTCCTCACTCAAATAATATTTTTTTTAAAAACACTTTGAAACGTTACACAGGATTCCAGTACAACCATGGTGGTGGCAGCATCATGCTGCGGGATGTTTTTCAGGGGCAGGGACCGGGAGACTAGTCAGGATCCCTACTGTGAAGCATGGTGGTGGCAGCATCATGCTGCGGGGATGTTTTTCAGGGACTGGGAGACTAGTCAGGATCCCTACTGTGAAGCATGGTGGTGGCAGCATCATGCTGCGGGGATGTTTTTCAGGGGCAGGGACCAGGAGACTAGTCAGGATCCCTACTGTGAAGCATGGTGGTGGCAGCATCATGCTGCGGGGATGTTTTTCAGGGGCAGGGACCGGGAGACTAGTCAGGATCCCTACTGTGAAGCATGGTGGTGGCAGCATCATGCTGCGGGGATGTTTTTCAGGGGCAGGGACTGGGAGACTAGTCAGGATCCCTATTGTGAAGCATGGTGGTGGCAGCATCATTCTGCGGAGATGTTTTTCAGGGGCAGGGACTGGGAGACTAGTCAGGATCCCTACTGTGAAGCATGGTGGTGGCAGCATCATTCTGCGGAGATGTTTTTCAGGGGCAGGGACTGGGAGACTAGTCAGGATCCCTACTGTGAAGCATGGTGGTGGCAGCATCATTCTGCGGGGATGTTTTTCAGGGGCAGGGACTGGGAGACTAGTCAGGATTGAGGGAAAGGTAAAGGTAAACGGAGCAGGGATGAAAACCTGCTCCAGTGTGCTCGGGACCTAAGACTGCTGAGAAGGTTCCAACAGGACAACGACCCTAAGCACACAGCCAAGACAATGCAGGAGTGGCTTCGGGACAAGTCTCTGAATGTTCTTGAGTGGCCTAGTGAGAGCCCAGACATGAACCCGATCGAACATCTCTGGAGGGACCTGAAAATAGCTGTACAGCGACCCTCCCCATTCAATCTGACAGAGCGTGAGAGGATCTGCAGAGAAGAATGGGAGAAACTCCCCAAATACAGGTGTGGCAAACTTGTAGCGTCATACCCAAGAAGACTCGATGCTGTAATCGCTGCCAAAGGTGCTTCAATAAAGTACTGAGTTAAGAGAGTAACTCTAGAGAGTTGAAAACAGCAGGTCTGGCACAGGTAGCACGTTCGGTGAACAGGTCAGGGTTCCATAGCCACAGTCAGAACAGTTGAAACTGGAGCAGCATCACGGCCAGGTGGACTGGGGACAGCAAGTTGTCATCAGGCCAGGTAGTCCTGAGGCATGGTCCTAGGGCTCAAGTCCTCCGAGAGAGAGAGAGAGAGAAAGAAAGAAAGAAAGAAAGAAAGAAAGAATTAGAGAGAGCATACTTAAATTCACACAGGACACTGGATAAAACAGGAGAAGTACTCCAGATATAACAGACTGACCCCCCCCCCCGACACATAAACTACTGCAGCATAAATACTGGAGGCTGAGACAGGAGGAGTCAGGAGACACTGTGGCCCCATCTGACGATACCCCCAGACAGGGCCAAACAGGCAGGATATAACCACACCCACATTGCCAAAGTACAGCCCCCACACCACTAGAGGGATATCTTCAACCACCAACTTACCATCCTGAGACAAGGCCGAGTATAGCCCACAAAGATCTCCCCCACGGCACAACCCAAGCCAAGCCGGACAGGAAGATCGCGTCAGTGACTCAACCAGCTCAAGGGACGCACCCCTGCTAGGGATACTACTACAACTGATACTACTGATACTACTACTGATACTACTACTGATGCTACTACTACTGATACTACTACTACTGATTCCACTACTGATACTACTGGTACTACTACTGATGCTACTACTGATACTACTGATACTACTACTGATGCTACTACTTATACTACTGATACTACTACTGATACCACTACTAATACTACTACTGATGCTACTACTGATACTACTACTGATGCTACTACTTATACTACTTATACTACTGATACCACTACTGATGCTACTGATACTACTACTGATTCTACTACTGATACTACTGATGCTACTACTTATACTACTGATACTACTACTGATACTACTGATACCCCTACTGATGCTACTGATACTGCTACTGATGCTACTACTGATACTACTGATACTACTGATACTACTGATACTACTGATACCACTATGGATACTACTGATGCTACTGATACTACTACTGATACCGCTACTGATACTACTGATGCTACTGATACTACTACTGATACCACTACTGATACTACTGATACTACTGATACTACTGATACTACTGATACCACTATGGATACTACTGATGCTACTGATACTACTACTGATACCGCTACTGATACTACTGATGCTACTGATACTACTACTGATACCACTACTGATACTACTGATGCTACTGATACTACTACTGATACTGCTACTGATACTACTGATGCTACTGATACTACTACTGATACCGCTACTGTTACTACTGATGCTACTGATACTACTACTGATATTGATGCTACTGATACTACTACTGATACCGCTACTGATACTACTGATGCTACTGATACTACTACTGATGCTACCACTGATATTGATGCTACTGATGCCACTGATGCTACGGATGCTACTGAAGCTAATGATAATACTGATACTACTGCTGATGTTACTGATACTACTGATACTCATACTACTACTAATACTGACACTACTGATACTAGTGTTACTACTGATACTGATAATGATACTACTGATATTAGTGATAATACTGGTAGTACTGATACTACTATTGATACCACTGATGCTACTGATACTACTGATACTGCTACTACTGCTACTACTACTGATACTACTATTGATACTAGTGATACTACTGATACTAGTGTTACTACTGATGCTACTGATACATACACAGAGATCATAACGAACATTCAAAATGCACAATGTCTGTCCCACGCTACCCTCATCTGGCCCAGGACGGTACTACACCCTACTGATCGACCGTCTGGTAGGACAGGGTTTTCCAAACTTGTTCCTGGCCCACCCTCTGGGTCCTGGGCCCCTCTTGGTCCTGTACCAGCCCAGGACACAGAGATACACCTCCACTCCACAGACGGCAGATACACACTCTGACATAGAGACAGTCCACAACAGCTCTCCACATCTCTTTATCTTTCACCCCCTGTATACTTCTCTTATTCAGCCTCATCCACTGTGTGTTTGACACTCTGATCTCTCACTCCCACCTAATCTCTCTCTCTGTTCCTCTCTCTCTCTCTCTGTTCCTCTCTCTCTCTCTGTTCCACTCTCTCTCTGTTCCTCTCTCTCTCTATTCCTCTCTCTCTCTGTTCCCCTCTCTCTCTCTCTCTCTCTCTCTCTCTCTCTCTCTCTCTCTTTCTCTCTCGCTTCAATTATTATTATTATTGACTTTTCAATGTTAATCTTCATCTCCCTCGCTCTCTCTCGCTCTCTCTTCTGACTTTCACCCTCTCTCTGTTTCCCTCCCTTTCCCTCAATCTCTCTCTCTCTCTCTTCTTGTACTCTTCCTCTCTCCCTCTGTGTTTCTCTCCCTTTCCCTCTCTCTTCCTTCCTCTCTCTAACTCTCTTCTTGTCCTCCTACTCTCTCTGTGTTTCTCTTCATTTCTCTTTCTCACTCCCTCATGCTCTGTACACCTCTTTCTTTCTCGCTCTGATTTGCCTCACCAGGTCTATCACTCTCTCTGTTTCTCTCTCTCCTCTCTCCTCTCCTCTTCTCGGTATGGTGAGGATGACTCTGGGAGCTCTGGCACTGTTTGTAGCTGTGTGTGGAGTGTCCAGTTTTGTGTTGCTGGGGGTGGCTATAGGGACAGACTACTGGTACCTGATAGATGTCGCTCAGAGGGAAAACATCTCCAACCTCTCTCTCAACTCACACTCAGGACTATGGAGGACCTGCAACTGTAAGTCAATGCGTGTTACTTTTCTTTTAGCAGGGAGTCAGATACTGGTCCTTTGTGGCTTAGTGTGACCATCTGTAGCTCAGCTGGTACAGCATGGTACTACCAGGTTATAACATGTATAGTGTAGTCCCCTGTATCTCAGCTGGTACAACAGCATGGTACTACCAGGTTATAGCATGTATAGTGTAGTCCTCTGTAGCTCAGCTGGTACAACCAGGTTATAGCATGTATAGTGTAGTCCCCTGTAGCTCAGCTGGTACTACCAGGTTATAACATGTATAGTGTAGTCCTCTGTAGCTCAGCTGGTACAGCATGGTACTACCAGGTTATAACATGTATAGTGTAGTCCCCTGTAGCTCAGCTGGTACTACCAGGTTACAACATGTATAGTGTAGTCCTCTGTAGCTCAGCTGGTACAGCATGGTACTACCAGGTTATAACATGTATAGTGTAGTCCCCTGTAGCTCAGCTGGTACAGCATGGTACTACCAGGTCATAACATGTATAGTGTAGTCCTCTGTAGCTCAGCTGGTACAGCATGGTACTACCAGGTTATAACATGTATAGTGTAGTCACCTGTAGCTCAGCTGGTACTACCAGGTTATAACATGTATAGTGTAGTCCCCTGTAGCTCAGCTGGTACAGCATGGTACTACCAGGTTATAACATGTATAGTGTAGTCACCTGTAGCTCAGCTGGTACAGCATGGTACTACTAGGTCATAACATGTATAGTGTAGTCCTCTGTAGCTCAGCTGGTACAGCATGGTACTACCAGGTTATAACATGTATAGTGTAGTCACCTGTAGCTCAGCTGGTACTACCAGGTTATAGCATGTATAGTGTAGTCACCTGTAGCTCAGCTGGTACAGCATGGTACTACCAGGTTATAACATGTATAGTGTAGTCCCCTGTAGCTCAGCTGGTACAGCATGGTACTACCAGGTTATAACATGTATAGTGTAGTCACCTGTAGCTCAGCTGGTACAGCATGGTACTACCAGGTTATAACATGTATAGTATAGTCCCTTGTAGCTCAGCTGGTACAGCATAGTACTACCAGGTTATACCATGTATAGTGTAGTCCCCTGTAGCTCAGCTGGGACTATCAGGTTATAACATGTATAGTGTAGTCCCCTGTAGCTCAGCTGGTACTACCAGGTCATAACATGTATAGTGTAGTCCCCTGTAGCTCAGCTGGTACTACCAGGTTATACCATGTATAGTGTAGTCCCCTGTAGCTCAGCTGGTACAGCATGGTACTACCAGGTCATAACATGTATAGTGTAGTCCCCTGTAGCTCAGCTGGTACAGCATGGTACTACATGGCTTTAAGATGCTTTGGATAAGTGTCAGCTAAAGTGTCAGCTAGATGGCAGATATTATATTATCAGGTATTCTATTATCAGACATTCTATTATCAGATATTATATTATCAGACATTCTGTTATCATGTATTATATTATCAGACATTCTATTATCAGACATTCTGTTATCATGTATTCTATTATCAGACATTCTATTATCAGACATTCTATTATCAGATATTCTATTATCAGACATTCTATTATCAGACATTCTATTATCAGACATTCTGTTATCATGTATTGTATTAACAGACATTCTATTATCAGACATTCTATTATCAGATATTCTATTATCAGACATTCTATTATCAGACATTCTATTATCAGACATTCTATTATCAGATATTATATTATCAGACATTCTGTTATCAGATATTATATTATCAGACATTCTATTATCAGATATTATATTATCAGACATTCTATTATCAGATATTCTATTATCAGACATTATATTATCAGACATTCTATCATCAGACATTCTATTATCAGACATTCTATTATCAGACATTCTGTTATCAGATATTATATGATCAGATATTCTATTATCAGACATTCTCTTATCAGACATTCTATTATCAGACATTCTATTATCAGACATTCTATTATCAGACATTCTATTATCAGACATTCTCTTATCAGACATTCTATTATCAGACATTCTATTATCAGACATTCTATTATCAGGTATTCTATTATCAGACATTCTATTATCAGACATTCTATTATCAGACATTCTATTATCAGACATTCTATTATCAGATATTCTATTATCAGACATTCTATTATGAGACATTATATTATCAGACATTATATTATCAGACATTATATTATCAGACATTATATTATCAGACATTCTATTATCAGACATTCTATTATCAGATATTATATTATCAGACATTCTATTATCAGATATTATATTATCAGACATTCTATTGAGACCCAGGTCTCTTTTACAAATAAAACCCTTTACTCTGCTGTTCTGTTCTTTAGTCCTTGTCATGTGCAAGTATTTTGTTCCAACCCAGCACTAATACAGCTGATTCAACTTATTAGACTTATCGTAACGACCTTGATTATGTGGAACAGGTGTATTAGTACTGGGCCGGAACAAAAACAGTCCCACCCTGACAGTCCCCAGGAGTTGAGGAGAGCTGCTTTACTGCAGTGTGGGTGACAACCTCTGGGTTGTAACAATGTCATAACATACAACTCAACCTAGGCTAGGACTGCTGTGGTGTTTAGAAACAGACTGACATCCAGGCTAGGACTGCTGTGGTGTTTAGAAACAGACTGACATCCAGGCTAGGACTGCTGTGTTGTTTAGAAACAGACTGACATCCAGGCTAGGACTGCTGTGGTGTTTAGAAACAGACTGTCGTCCAGGCTAGGACTGCTGTGGTGTTTAGAAACAGACTGACGTCCAGGCTAGGACTGCTGTGGTGTTTAGAAACAGACTGACATCCAGGCTAGGACTGCTGTGGTGTTTAGAAACAGACTGACATCCAGGCTAGGACTGCTGTGGTGTTTAGAAACAGACTGACGTCCAGGCTAGGACTGCTGTGGTGTTTAGAAACAGACTGACATCCAGGCTAGGACTGCTGTGGTGTTTAGAAACAGACTGACGTCCAGGCTAGGAGGGAAATGAGGGGGAGGAGATGAGGGGAGGAGGTGAGCGGGTGGAGATGAGGGAGAGGAGATGGGTGAGTTGAGGGGGAGAAGATGAGGGAGAGGAGATGAGGGGGAGGAGATGAGGGAGAGGAGATGAGGGGGAGGAGATGATGGAGAGGAGATGAGGGAGAGGAGATGATGGAGAGGAGATGAGGGAGAAGAGATGAGGGAGAGGAGATGAGGGAGAGGAGGTGAGGGGGAGGAGATGAGGGAGAGGAGATGAGGGGGAGGAGATGAGGGAGAGGAGATGAGGGAGAGGAGATGAGGGAGAGGAGATGGGAGAGTTGAGGGGGAGGAGGTGAGGGAGAGGAGATGAGGGAGAGGAGATGAGGGGGAGGAGATGATGGAGAGGAGATGAGGGAGAGGAGATGAGGGGGAGGAGATGAGGGAGAGGAGGTGAGGTGAGGGGGAGGAGATGAGGGAGAGGAGATGAGGGGGAGGAGATGAGGGAGAGGAGATGAGGGAGAGGAGATGGGAGAGTTGAGGGGGAGGAGGTGTAGCAGAGGAGATGAGGGAGAGTAGATGAGGGAGAGGAGATGGGAGAGTTGAGGGGGAGGAGATGAGGGAGAGGAGATGAGGGAGAGGAGATGAGGGGGAGGAGATGAGGGAGAGGAGATGAGGGAGAGGAGGTGAGGGGGAGGAGATGAGGGAGAGGAGATGGGTGAGTTGAGGGGGGAGCAGATGAGGGAGAGGAGATGATGGAGATGAGATGAGGGAGAGGAGATGAGGGGGGAGAAGATGAGGGGGAGGGTATGAGGGGGGAGGAGATGAGGGAGGGAGGATATGAGGGGTGAGATGAGGGAGGATATGAGGGGGGGGGGGTGAGGGGGAGGAGATGAGGGAGGGAAGATGTGATTGGCTGATCCATGTGTTCTGTCTTCTCTCCCAGCCCAGAAGCTCTGTCAGCCATTCGTCAACCCGTTTGAAGGCGGACAAAACCTCACAGACTCTTACAGACAACTTTTAAGTAAGAACAGTTACAGTAACTAAAGCACTTAACGTTATCATCATCTTCATCATTACCATGGTCATATGATTACCACCTTTTGGGCAGTATTTTGCTGTGTGTTAATGTTAAATATATTGGTGAGTATTTAGCCGGGTTTAAATGTAAGATATATTGGTGAGTATTTAGCCGGGTTTAAATGTAAGATATATTGGTGAGTATTTAGCAGTGTGTAAATGTAAGATATATAGGTGAGTATTTAAATCTAAGATATATTGGTGAGTATTTAAATGTAAGATATATTGGTGAGTATTTAAATCTAAGATATATTGGTGAGTATTTAAATGTAAGATATGTTGGTGAGTATTTAGCAGTGTTTAAGCGTAAATCATTTAGCTCATTATTTGTCAGTGCTTCTGCAGCAGGAGGGTTGATGGAGGTGTTCATTGTTGTTTAGTGTCATTAATCAGGCTCCTGTAGAGGTATTGGCTGGTTATTGTTGTTTAGCATCATTAATCAGGCTGGTTATTGTTGTTTAGTGTCATTAATCAGGCTGGTTATGGTTGTTTAGTGTCATTAATCAGGCTCCTGTAGAGGTATTGGCTGGTTATTGTTGTTTAGTGTCATTAATCAGGCTGGTTATTGTTGTTTAGTGTCATTAATCAGGCTGGTTATTGTTGTTTAGTGTCATTAATCAGGCTGGTTATTGTTGTTAGTGTCATTAATCAGGCTGGTTATTGTTGTTTAGTGTCATTAATCAGGCTGGTTATTGTTGTTTAGCATCATTAATCAGGCTGGTTATTGTTGTTTAGTGTCATTAATCAGGCTCCTGTAGAGGTATTGGCTGGTTATTGTTGTTTAGCATCATTAATCAGGCTGGTTATTGTTGTTTAGTGTCATTAATCAGGCTGGTTATTGTTGTTTAGTGTCATTAATCAGGCTGGTTATGGTTGTTTAGTGTCATTAATCAGGCTCCTGTAGAGGTATTGGCTGGTTATTGTTGTTTAGTGTCATTAATCAGGCTGGTTATTGTTGTTTAGTGTCATTAATCAGGCTGGTTATTGTTGTTTAGTGTCATTAATCAGGCTGGTTATTGTTGTTAGTGTCATTAATCAGGCTGGTTATTGTTGTTTAGTGTCATTAATCAGGCTGGTTATTGTTGTTTAGCATCATTAATCAGGCTGGTTATTGTTGTTTAGTGTCATTAATCAGGCTCCTGTAGAGGTATTGGCTGGTTATTGTTGTTTAGTGTCATTAATCAGGCTGGTTATTGTTGTTTAGTGTCATTAATCAGGCTGGTTATTGTTGTTTAGTGTCATTAATCAGGCTGGTTATTGTTGTTTAGTGTCATTAATCAGGCTCCTGTAGAGGTATTGGCTGGTTATTGTTGTTTAGTGTCATTAATCAGGCTGGTTATTGTTGTTTAGTGTCATTAATCAGGCTGGTTATGGTTGTTTAGTGTCATTAATCAGGCTGGTTATTGTTGTTTAGTGTCATTAATCAGGCTGGTTATTGTTGTTTAGTGTCATTAATCAGGCTGGTTATGGTTGTTTAGTGTCATTAATCAGGCTGGTTATTGTTGTTTAGTGTCATTAATCAGGCTGGTTATTGTTGTTTAGTGTCATTAATCAGGCTGGTTATTGTTGTTAGTGTCATTAATCAGGCTGGTTATTGTTGTTTAGTGTCATTAATCAGGCTGGTTATTGTTGTTTAGTGTCATTAATCAGGCTGGTTATTGTTGTTTAGTGTCATTAATCAGGCTCCTGTAGAGGTATTGGCTGGTTATTGTTGTTTAGTGTCATTAATCAGGCTGGTTATTGATGTTTAGTGTCATTAATCAGGCTGGTTATTGTTGTTTAGTGTCATTAATCAGGCTGGTTATTGTTGTTTAGTGTCATTAATCAGGCTGGTTATGGTTGTTTAGTGTCATTAATCAGGCTGGTTATTGTTGTTTAGTGTCATTAATCAGGCTGGTTATTGTTGTTTAGTGTCATTAATCAGGCTGGTTATGGTTGTTTAGTGTCATTAATCAGGCTCCTGTAGAGGTATTGGCTGGTTATTGTTGTTTAGTGTCATTAATCAGGCTGGTTATTGTTGTTTAGTGTCATTAATCAGGCTGGTTATTGTTGTTTAGTGTCATTAATCAGGCTGGTTATTGTTGTTAGTGTCATTAATCAGGCTGGTTATTGTTGTTTAGTGTCATTAATCAGGCTGGTTATTGTTGTTTAGCATCATTAATCAGGCTGGTTATTGTTGTTTAGTGTCATTAATCAGGCTCCTGTAGAGGTATTGGCTGGTTATTGTTGTTTAGTGTCATTAATCAGGCTGGTTATTGTTGTTTAGTGTCATTAATCAGGCTGGTTATTGTTGTTTAGTGTCATTAATCAGGCTGGTTATTGTTGTTTAGTGTCATTAATCAGGCTCCTGTAGAGGTATTGGCTGGTTATTGTTGTTTAGTGTCATTAATCAGGCTGGTTATTGATGTTTAGTGTCATTAATCAGGCTGGTTATTGTTGTTTAGTGTCATTAATCAGGCTGGTTATTGTTGTTTAGTGTCATTAATCAGGCTGGTTATGGTTGTTTAGTGTCATTAATCAGGCTGGTTATTGTTGTTTAGTGTCATTAATCAGGCTGGTTATGGTTGTTTAGTGTCATTAATCAGGCTGGTTATGGTTGTTTAGTGTCATTAATCAGGCTCCTGTAGAGGTACTGGCTGGTTATTGTTGTTAGTGTCATTAATCAGGCTGGTTATTGTTGTTTAGCATCATTAATCAGGCTGGTTATTGTTGTTTAGTGTCATTAATCAGGCTGGTTATGGTTGTTTAGTGTCATTAATCAGGCTCCTGTAGAGGTACTGGCTGGTTATGGTTGTTTAGCATCATTAATCAGGCTGGTTATCGTTGTTAGTGTCATTAATCAGGCTGGTTATTGTTGTTTAATGTCATTAATCAGGCTGGTTATTGTTGTTAGTGTCATTAATCAGGCTGGTTATTGTTGTTTAGCATCATTAATCAGGCTGGTTATTGTTGTTTAGTGTCATTAATCAGGCTGGTTATGGTTGTTTAGCATCATTAATCAGGCTGGTTATTGTTGTTTAGCATCATTAATCAGGCTGGTTATTGTTGTTTAGTGTCATTAATCAGGCTGGTTATTGTTGTTTAGTGTCATTAATCAGGCTGGTTATTGTTGTTTAGTGTCATTAATCAGGCTGGTTATTGTTGTTTAGTGTCATTAATCAGGCTGGTTATTGTTGTTTAGTGTCATTAATCAGGCTGGTTATTGTTGTTTAGTGTCATTAATCAGGCTGGTTATTGTTGTTTAGTGTCATTAATCAGGCTGGTTATTGTTGTTTAGCATCATTAATCAGGCTGGTTATTGTTGTTTAGTGTCATTAATCAGGCTGGTTATTGTTGTTTAGTGTCATTAATCAGGCTGGTTATGGTTGTTTAGTGTCATTAATCAGGCTCCTGTAGAGGTACTGGCTGGTTATTGTTGTTAGTGTCATTAATCAGGCTGGTTATTGTTGTTTAGCATCATTAATCAGGCTGGTTATTGTTGTTTAGTGTCATTAATCAGGCTGGTTATGGTTGTTTAGTGTCATTAATCAGGCTGGTTATTGTTGTTTAGCATCATTAATCAGGCTGGTTATTGTTGTTTAGTGTCATTAATCAGGCTGGTTATTGTTGTTTAGCATCATTAATCAGGCTGGTTATTGTTGTTTAGTGTCATTAATCAGGCTGGTTATTGTTGTTTAGTGTCATTAATCAGGCTGGTTATTGTTGTTTAGTGTCATTAATCAGGCTGGTTATTGTTGTTTAGCATCATTAATCAGGCTGGTTATTGTTGTTTAGTGTCATTAATCAGGCTGGTTATTGTTGTTTAGTGTCATTAATCAGGCTGGTTATTGTTGTTTAGCATCATTAATCAGGCTGGTTATTGTTGTTTAGCATCATTAATCAGGCTGGTTATTGTTGTTTAGCATCATTAATCAGGCTGGTTATTGTTGTTTAGTGTCATTAATCAGGCTGGTTATTGTTGTTTAGCATCATTAATCAGGCTGGTTATTGTTGTTTAGCATCATTAATCAGGCTGGTTATTGTTGTTTAGCGTCATTAATCAGGCTGGTTATTGTTGTTTAGTGTCATTAATCAGGCTGGTTATTGTTGTTTAGTGTCATTAATCAGGCTGGTTATTGTTGTTAGTGTCATTAATCAGGCTCCTGTAGAGGTATTGGCTGGTTATTGTTGTTTAGCATCATTAATCAGGCTGGTTATTGTTGTTTAGCATCATTAATCAGGCTCCTTGGCTGGTTATTGTTGTTTAGCATCATTAATCAGGCTGGTTATTGTTGTTTAGCATCATTAATCAGGCTGGTTATTGTTGTTTAGCATCATTAATCAGGCTCCTTGGCTGGTTATTGTTGTTTAGCATCATTAATCAGGCTCCTTGGCTGGTTATTGATTAAAACAACAACATTTCATCAGATGTTCTTATCCAGAGCCACGTACAGTTAGTACATTCCTCAGCAGATTGCTAAGTGGGACAACCACATACTGAGCCTACAGAACCTTTTCACACACCTTGACTTTCCCCACATTGTGTTGTGTTACAGCCTGAATTTAAAATGGATTACATGGAGATTTTGTTGGTCACTGTCCTGACACACAATACCCCATAATGTCAAAGTGGAATTATGTTTTTCGATTTTTTTATTATTATTATTTTAACAAATTATAACAAATTGTAAGGCTAAAATGTCTTGTGTCAATAAGTATTCAACCCCGTTGTTATGGAAACGCCTAAATAAGTTCAGGTGTAAAAATGTGATTAACAAGTCACATAATAAGTTGCATGGACTCACTCTGTGTGCAATAATAGTGTTTGACATCATTTTTTTAATGACCACCTCATCTCTGTACCCCACATATACAATTATCTCTAATGTCCCTCAGT
The DNA here is from genome assembly GCF_002021735.2 of Oncorhynchus kisutch. NCBI lineage: Eukaryota > Metazoa > Chordata > Actinopteri > Salmoniformes > Salmonidae > Oncorhynchus > Oncorhynchus kisutch. The sequence goes on from NW_022261983.1 coordinate 17,069,922, forward strand.
CAAGCAGTGATTTACAAACACAGATTCAACCACAAAGACCAGGGAGGTTTTCCAATGTTTGCCAAAGTAGGGCATTCCAATGTTTGCCAAACTGGGGCACGTAATGGTTGATAAAAAAATAAAAATAAAAAATAAAAGCAGACTTTTGAACCTCTGGTGAAGTTAATAATTACACTTTGGATGGTGTATCAATACACCCAGTCAATACAACTCAGTTGCCGGAGAGACCCATGGTGACTTTAAAACATGGCTGTGATAGGAGAAAACTGAGGATGGAGCAACAACATAGTTACTCTACAATACTAACCTAACTGGCAGAGTTTAATGGCTGTGATAGGAGAACACTGAGGATGGATCAACTACATAGTAGTTACTCTACAATACTAACCTAACTGACAGAGTTTAATGGCTGTGATAGGAGAAAACTGAGGATGGGTCAACTACATAGTAGTTACTCTACAATACTAACCTAACTGACAGAGTTTAATGGCTGTGATAGGAGAAAACTGAGGATGGGTCAACAACATTGTAGTTACTCCACAAAACTAACCTAACTGACAGAGTAAAAAGAAGGAAGCCTGTACAGAATAAAAACATGGATCCTGTTCGCAACAAGGAACTAAAGTACAACTGCAAATAATGGGGCAAAGAAATTAACTTTAGGTCCTGAACACAATGTTTTGTGTTTGAGGAAAATCCAATACAACTCATTACTGAGTACCACTCTCCATATGTTCAAGCATAGTGGTGGCTGCATCATGTTATGGGTATACTTGTCATAGTTAAGGGCTGGAGTGTTTTTCCAGGTGAAAAAACATGATAAAATGGAGATAAATCCTAAAGGAAAACCTGCTTCAGTCTGTTTTCCACCAGACACTGACTTGAATACACTAATAACCTCAAGGCCAAATCTACACTGGAGTTGAAAGACGACAGCAAATGTTCCTGAGTGGCTGAGTTACAGTATTGACTTAGATCTATTTGAAAAGCCATGGCAAGTCCGGAAAATGGTTGTCGAGCAATGATCCACATCCAATTTGACAGAGCTTGAAGAACTTTGAGAGAGAGAGAGAGAGAGAGAGAGAGAAATAGAGAGAGAGAGAGAGAGAGAGAGAGAAGAGAGAGAAAGAGAGAGAGAGAGAGAGAAAGAGAGAGAAAGAGAGAGAAAGAGAGAGAGAGAGAAAGAGAGATACAGAGAGAGAGAGAGAAAGAGAGAGAGAGAGAGAAATAGAGAGAGAGAGAGAGAGAGAGAGAGAGAGAGAGAGAGAGAGAGAGAAAGAGAGAGAAAGAGAGAGAAAGAGAGAGAGAGAGAAAGAGAGAGAAAGAGAGAGAGAGAGAGAAAGAGAGAGAAAGAGAGAGAAAGAGAGAGAGAGAGAGAAAGAGAGAGAAAGAGAGAGAAAGAGAGAGAGACCGGCGACGACGATCACCGAGCGCCACCCGAACAAGAAGGGGAGTCACCTTTGGTAATATTCGTGACATTTACCCAGAAACACTCACAGCTGTAATCGCTGCCAAATGAGCTTCTACAAAGCATTTGATTTATTTTATTTTATTGAACTTTTATTTAACAAGGCAAGTCAGTTAAGAACAAATTCTTAATTATAATGACGGCCTACCAAAAGACAAAAGACCTCCTGCGGGGACGAGGGGCTGGGATAAAAAAATATAAAATTATAATAAAATAAATAACATATAAATATAGGACAAAACACACATCACGACAAGAGACAACAAAACACTACATAAAGAGAGACCTAAAACAACAACATAGCGTGGTAGCAACACATGACAACACAGCGTAGTAGCAATACAACATGGTAGCAACACATGACAACACAGCGTAGTAGCAATACAACATGGTAGCAATATGGTAGCAATACAATATGGTAGCAGCAACACATGACAACACAGCGTGGTAGCAATACAATATGGTAGCAATACAACATGGTAGCAATACAATATGGTAGCAGCAACACATGACAACACAGCGTGGTAGCAATACAATATGGTAGCAATACAATATGGTAGCAATACAACATGGTAGCAATATGGTAGCAATACAATATGGTAGCAGCAACACATGACAACACAGCGTGGTAGCAATACAATATGGTAGCAATACAACATGGTAGCAATACAATATGGTAGCAGCAACACATGACAACACAGCGTGGTAGCAATACAACATGGTAGCAATATGGTAGCAATACAACATGGTAGCAGAAACACATGACAACACAGCGTGGTAGCAATACAACATGGCAGCAATATGGTAGCAATACAACATGGTAGCAATACAACATGGTAGCAATAGAACATGGTAGCAATACAACATGGTAGCAATACAACATGGTAGCAGGAACACATGACAACACAGCGTGGTAGCAACACTACATGACAACAACATGGTAGAAACCCAACATGGTAGCAGGACAAAACATGGTACAAACATTATTGGGCACAGACAACACAAAGGGCAAGAAGGTAGAGACAACAATAGATCACGCAAAGCAGCCACAACTGTCAGTAAGAGTGTCCATGATTGAGTCTTTGAATGAAGAGATTGAGATAAAACTGTTCAGTTTGAGTGTTTGTCGCAGCTCGTTCCAGTCGCTAGCTGTAGCGAACTGAAAAGAGGAGCGACCAGGGATGTGTGTGCTTTGGGGACCTTTAACAGAATTTGACTGTCAGGACGGGTGTTGTATTGACTCAGAGGTGTGGATACATACGTATGTAAAGGAGATATTTCTGTATTTCATTTTCAATACATTTGTGAACATTTCTTAAAACATGTTTTCACTTGGTCATTATGGGATGTTGTGCGTAGATAGGTGAGAAACAAATCCATTTAATCCATTTTGAAATCAGGTTGTAACACAACAAAATGTGGAATAAGTCAAAGGGGTATGAATACTTCCTGAAGGCTCTGTATCACAGTCATATCAAGTTCATTTTTCATCAAAGTTACTATCAGCATAGTCAGGGCCAGTAAGGGGGGGAAAAGTCAAGTGTGAGTGTTAGACAATGTCAAACCCAACACTTGGCCCCTAAGCCCTTTATCGAGTGGCCACTTGCTGTTGTGTTCGATAGTGGTTTATTACATTTCTATTGAACTTTTATTGAACAAGGCAAGTCAGTTAAGAACAAATTCTTATTTACAATGACGGCCTAGGAACAGTGGGTTAACTGGCCTAGGAACAGTGGGTTAACTGGTCTAGGAACAGTGGGTTAACTGGCCTAGGAACAGTGGGTTAACTGGCCTAGGAACAGTGGGTTAACTGGTCTAGGAACAGTGGGTTAACTGACCTAGGAACAGTGGGTTAACTGGTCTAGGAACAGTGGGTTAACTGACCTAGGAACAGTGGGTTAACTGGTCTAGGAACAGTGGGTTAACTGGCCTAGGAACAGTGGGTTAACTGGCCTAGGAACAGTGGGTTAACTGGCCTAGGAACAGTGGGTTAACTGGCCTAGGAACAGTGGGTTAACTGGCCTAGGAACAGTGAGTTAACTGGTCTAGGAACAGTGGGTTAACTGGTCTAGGAACAGTGGGTTAACTGGTCTAGGAACAGTGGGTTAACTGGCCTAGGAACAGTGGGTTAACTGGCCTAGGAACAGTGGGTTAACTGGCCTAGGAACAGTGGGTTAACTGGCCTAGGATCAGTGGGTTAACTGGCCTAGGAACAGTGGGTTAACTGGCCTAGGAACAGTGGGTTAACTGGCCTAGGAACAGTGGGTTAACTGGCCTAGGAACAGTGGGTTAACTGACCTAGGAACAGTGGGTTAACTGGCCTAGGAACAGTGGGTTAACTGGCCTAGGAACAGTGGGTTAACTGGCCTAGGAACAGTGGGTTAACTGGCCTAGGAACAGTGGGTTAACTGGCCTAGGAACAGTGGGTTAACTGGCCTAGGAACAGTGGGTTAACTGGCCTAGGAACAGTGGGTTAACTGACCTAGGAACAGTGGGTTAACTGGCCTAGGAACAGTGGGTTAACTGGCCTAGGAACAGTGGGTTAACTGGTCTAGGAACAGTGGGTTAACTGGCCTAGGAACAGTGGGTTAACTGGCCTAGGAACAGTGGGTTAACTGGCCTAGGAACAGTGGGTTAACTGGCCTAGGAACAGTGGGTTAACTGCCTACAATGACGGCCTACCAGAAGGCAAAATGGCCTCCTGAGGGGACGGGGCATATATAAATAAATGTATATAGGACAAAACACACATCACCACAAGGGATCACTTGAGTCTGCAAGTGTTTTGGTCAAAAGGAGCATTGATGACCCATCTGACACTTTTGCGAGCAAGCCAGGTACTAATATGCCAGGCTTGTAGCATGACTCACTTGCTATAAAACATGGGCACCGGGGACTTGCAGCAGACACAAGACACACACTCTGATAGACAGTGAGAAAGTTGTAAAAACAAAACGACATCTCTCTACTCCTGCACAAAATATGTGTAAGTATATCGGTCACCAGTGATTCCATCAGCTGAGTTAGCTTGTTGTAGCCTGTCTTCTGCTAGCTAGCTCCACTGACAAACACAGTCAACTCAGGATGTTGGGCACTGCACTGCTGAACAGCATGCAGCGTGTTACTTATGTAGGATAGTTTAACAGCTTGCTGATGAAGTTGTAGACATGTTCCCAGCAGTCAGTCCGTATTACAGCCTGTTTCCAAAGCACCACTCTGTAGAGTCCAATATACAAAACACCACTCTGGAGAGTCTAATATACTGTCTTAACAAAACACCACTCTGTAGAGTCTAATATACTGTCTTAACAAAACACCACTCTGTAGAGTCTAATATACTGTCTTAACAAAACACCACTCTGTAGAGTCTAATATACTGTCTTAACAAAACACCACTCTGTAGAGTCCAATATACCGTCTTAACAAAACACCACTCTGTAGAGTCCAATATACTGTCTTAACAAAACACCCCTCTGGAGAGTTTAATATACTGTCTTAACAAAACACCACTCTGTAGAGTCCAATATACTGTCTTAACAAAACACCACTCTATAGAGTCTAATATACTGTCTTAACAAAACACCACTCTGTAGAGTTCAATATACTGTCTTAACAAAACACCACTCTGTAGAGTCCAATATACCGTCTTAACAAAACACCACTCTATAGAGTCTAATATACTGTCTTAACAAAACACCACTCTGTAGATTCTAATATACTGTCTTAACAAAACACCACTCTGTAGATTCTAATATACTGTCTTAACAAAACACCACTCTGTAGAGTTCAATATACTGTCTTAACAAAGCACCACTCTGTAGAGTCTAATATACTGTCTTAACAAAACACCACTCTGTAGATTCTAATATACTGTCTTAACAAAGCACCACTCTGTAGAGTCCAATATACCGTCTTAACAAAACATCACTCTGTAGAGTTCAATATACTGTCTTAACAAAACACCACTCTGTAGAGTCTAATATACTGTCTTAACAAAACACCACTCTGTAGATTCTAATATACTGTCTTAACAAAACACCACTCTGTAGAGTCTAATATACTGTCTTAACAAAACACCACTCTGTAGAGTTCAATATACTGTCTTAACAAAACACCACTCTGTAGGGTTTAATATACCGTCTTAACAAAACACCACTCTGTAGAGTCCAATATACCGTCTTAACAAAACACCACTCTGTAGAGTCTAATATACTGTCTTAACAAAACATCACTCTGTAGAGTCCAATATACTGTCTTAACAAAACACCACTCTGTAGAGTCTAATATACTGTCTTAACAAAACACCACTCTGTAGAGTCCAATATACCGTCTTAACAAAACACCAGTCTGGAGAGTCAGCTAACACCACAAACTGTAAAGGTCTCTCCAGAGAGGCCCGTAGACACACTCCTCATCCAATAAGATGAAGAAAAGGCCGCCCTTTGTGATGCAGACAGTGGAGGTGGGCAAACCCATTACTCATGATGTACAAGAGAAAATGAGCAGCGGCTCAGTGTTTGCCTCTCTAGGCAGTTTGTGGACTTAGCTGATATTTACAGCTGTGGCTGCTGGCGCCTTTATACGCACTTCTGGTATACGTTCCAAAATGGCACCCTATTCCCTATATAGAGCACTATTTTAACCAGGGACCATAGGGCTCTGGTCGGAAGTAGTGCACTATATAGTAAAAAGTGTGCCTTTCGGGATGCACCCTTCATTACAGGAGGAAAGCAGCAGATAGTGACTGAACCCCCAGTGACACTTAATACAACTCCTCTTTCCATGTGTTTCTATTGAGTTATTGATCCAAGGCTCCCTGTCTATAACACCTCCAACAGCCCTGTCCAAACCAAGGTCCTTTATAGGCCGGAGTTTTCAAGGCAAGAAACACAGTCTGAAGAAGATGAAGAAGAAGAAAATGTCCTTGTTTTCCAGAAATCCTGTTTGTAGGATTCCCGGATTTCCTGCTTATTCCATGGTAATTCCATGGCTCGGCGCCATTAGCTTCTCCTGGTCGATGGTGCCGCCGTACGACAGGGAGTCAAACAGCTCCTTAGCCTGCACTTCCTAGAGGACGGAGAGGAAGGACAGCTGTCTTCACAGAGCACACGCTGCCTGAGCTGCAGATCGATAGCTCTTCTCATAGAGATCTTCTCCATTTCAACCATTTTATATTTATGATGTACTACAGGAAGTGACTTGCTAAAAAAAATCTACGTCATTTTTTTTATTTTTTACAGTGGCTGATTCTCTCAATCCCTTCTTTATTCATCTCTCTGCTTATTGAAGAATCATTAACCTATATTTTGTAACATGACAATTGTTTCTGGTGTTTTTCCGAAGATCTGGAGAGCGGCACATGTCCTCCTCTATACAAAGGAGGAGGTCCTTTTTGATTGGACGAAAGTTATCTCAACTTATTAGTATATTATATAACTTAAATTGGACGAAAGTTATCTCAACTTATTAGTATATTATATAACTTAAATTGGACGAAAGTTATCTCAACTTATTAGTATATTTTATAACTTAAATTGGACGAAAGTTATCTCAACTTATTAGTATATTATATAACTTAAATTGGACGAAAGTTATCTCAACTTATTAGTATATTATATAACTTAAATTGGACGAAAGTTATCTCAACTTATTAGTATATTTTATAACTTAAATTGGACGAAAGTTATCTCAACTTATTAGTATATTTTATAACTTAAATTGGACGAAAGTTATCTCAACTTATTAGTATATTATATAACTTAAATTGGACGAAAGTTATCTCAACTTATTAGTATATTATATAACTTAAATTGGACGAAAGTTATCTCAACTTATTAGTATATTATATAACTTAAATTGGACGAAAGTTATCTCAACTTATTAGTATATTATATAACTTAAATTGGACGAAAGTTATCTCAACTTATTAGTATATTATATAACTTAAATTGGACGAAAGTTATCTCAACTTATTAGTATATTTTATAACTTAAATTGGACGAAAGTTATCTCAACTTATTAGTATATTTTATAACTTAAATTGGACGAAAGTTATCTCAACTTATTAGTATATTATATAACTTAAATTGGACGAAAGTTATCTCAACTTATTAGTATATTATATAACTTAAATTGGACGAAAGTTATCTCAACTTATTAGTATATTTTATAACTTAAATTGGACAATAGTTATCTCGAACTTATTAGTATATTATATAACTTAAATTGGACGAAAGTTATCTCAACTTATTAGTATATTATATAACTTAAATTGGACGAAAGTTATCTCAACTTATTAGTATATTATATAACTTAAATTGGACGAAAGTTATCTCAACTTATTAGTATATTTTATAACTTAAATTGGACAATAGTTATCTCGAACTTATTAGTATATTATATAACTTAAATTGGACGAAAGTTATCTCAACTTATTAGTATATTTTATAACTTAAATTGGACAATAGTTATCTCGAACTTATTAGTATATTATATAACTTAAATTGGACGAAAGTTATCTCAACTTATTAGTATATTATATAACTTAAATTGGACGAAAGTTATCTCAACTTATTAGTATATTATATAACTTAAATTGGACGAAAGTTATCTCAACTTATTAGTATATTTTATAACTTAAATTGGACAATAGTTATCTCGAACTTATTACTATATTATATAACTTAAATTGGACGAAAGTTATCTCAACTTATTAGTATATTTTATAACTTAAATTGGACGAAAGTTATCTCAACTTATTAGTATATTATATAACTTAAATTGGACGAAAGTTATCTCAACTTATTACTATATTATATAACTTAAATTGGACGAAAGTTATCTCAACTTATTAGTATATTTTATAACTTAAATTGGACGAAAGTTATCTCAACTTATTAGTATATTATATAACTTAAATTGGACGAAAGTTATCTCAACTTATTAGTATATTATATAACTTAAATTGGACGAAAGTTATCTCAACTTATTAGTATATTATATAACTTAAATTGGACGAAAGTTATCTCAACTTATTAGTATATTTTATAACTTAAATTGGACGAAAGTTATCTCAACTTATTAGTATATTTTATAACTTAAATTGGACGAAAGTTATCTCAACTTATTAGTATATTTTATAACTTAAATTGGACGAAAGTTATCTCAACTTATTAGTATATTATATAACTTAAATTGGACGAAAGTTATCTCAACTTATTAGTATATTATATAACTTAAATTGGACGAAAGTTATCTCAACTTATTAGTATATTATATAACTTAAATTGGACGAAAGTTATCTCAACTTATTAGTATATTATATAACTTAAATTGGACGAAAGTTATCTCAACTTATTAGTATATTATATAACTTAAATTGGACGAAAGTTATCTCAACTTATTAGTATATTTTATAACTTAAATTGGACGAAAGTTATCTCAACTTATTAGTATATTTTTATAACTTAAATTGGACGAAAGTTATCTCAACTTATTAGTATATTTTATAACTTAAATTGGACAATAGTTATCTCGAACTTATTAGTATATTATATAACTTAAATTGGACGATAGTTATCTCAACTTTCCAAAGTTTTGCTTAGATGATAACAAAACATTGTGCTAACTTATTTGAAGACCTTTTCTGAGGCCTTTTGACACAGTTTACCATCACATTCTCATTCAAAAAGCTGGCTAAGGCCTGGATCAGCCTTCTTGCAAGTGGTTTGAGAATGATCTGTCTAATAGTGTGTTTAGTTTCCTGGCTATTACAGAAGGTGTACAGCAGGGGTCTGTATTGGGACCCACTCTGTTTAATATTTATAATCAATAACATTGGTCTATCTGTTAAAACATTTTTATATTCATCTGTATGCAGATGACACTCTGATGTATGCCAATGACCTGTTGAACTGTTGCCCAGGCTATGTTAGAGTTGCAATCTGACCTTGTTACCTTACAGAAAGCCCGGGTTGGTTTGCTAAAGATGGACTACGGATTTATTCATTGGATGGTTCTCCCATCTATCAGGTTTCCGCCTATACATATGTGGGTATTGATTTGACAAAGCTTGAATGTTTAAAAAAAATAGAAAAAAAAGAAGGATTATCTAGTTAAAAAGCTCAAATTGAAATTGGGCCTGATTAAAAAACAACAACATCTTACCACTCCCTAATAGCAGGAAGTAGATTTTACAGTCAACCTTCCTGCTGGTTCCTGACTATGGTGAAACTATTTACCAGATTGCAGCAGCCACTACTCTTCAGCCTTCGGATGCCTGCTAGCATAGAGCCCTTTGCTTTATCACTGGTGACAGGGGCTTTATCACAAGGTGACAGTTTTAAAACTCACCACTGCGTCCTGTATCAAAAGGTTGGCTGGTCCTCATTAAAGTCCCATAGATGACTTCATTATTCCCTTTACTGCACAAGCTGTTGACTAACTTCACTGTTAAAATATAAAAACAGTACGTTAGTCAACAAGCTTTGTTAGGAATGAGTTGATTCATCTACCCCTTGGTCAGTACGTTAGTCAACAAGCTTTGTTAGGAATGAGTTGATTCATCTACCCCTTGGTCAGTACGTTAGTCAACAAGCTTTGTTAGGAATGAGTTGATTCATCTACCCCTTGGTCAGTACGTTAGTCAACAAGCTTTGTTAGGAATGAGTTGATTCATCTACCCCTTGGTCAGTACGTCAGTCAACAAGCTTTGTTAGGAATGAGTTGATTCATCTACCCCTTGGTCAGTACATTAGTCAACAAGCTTTGTTAGGAATGAGTTGATTCATCTACCCCTTGGTCAGTACATTAGTCAACAAGCTTTGTTAGGAATGAGTTGATTCATCTACCCCTTGGTCAGTACATTAGTCAACAAGCTTTGTTAGGAATGAGTTGATTCATCTACCCCTTGGTCAGTACGTTAGTCAACAAGCTTTGTTAGGAATGAGTTGATTCATCTACCCCTTGGTCAGTACGTTAGTCAACAAGCTTTGTTAGGAATGAGTTGATTCATCTACCCCTTGGTCAGTACGTTAGTCAACAAGCTTTGTTAGGAATGAGTTGATTCATCTACCCCTTGGTCGGTACATTAGTCAACAAGCTTTGTTAGGAATGAGTTGATTCATCTACCCCTTGGTCAGTACGTTAGTCAACAAGCTTTGTTAGGAATGAGTTGATTCATCTACCCCTTGGTCAGTACATTAGTCAACAAGCTTTGTTAGGAATGAGTTGATTCATCTACCCCTTGGTCAGTACGTTAGTCAACAAGCTTTGTTAGGAATGAGTTGATTCATCTACCCCTTGGTCAGTACATTAGTCAACAAGCTTTGTTAGGAATGAGTTGATTCATCTACCCCTTGGTCGGTACATTAGTCAACAAGCTTTGTTAGGAATGAGTTGATTCATCTACCCCTTGGTCAGTACGTTAGTCAACAAGCTTTGTTAGGAATGAGTTGATTCATCTACCCCTTGGTCAGTACATTAGTCAACAAGCTTTGTTAGGAATGAGTTGATTCATCTACCCCTTGGTCAGTACATTAGTCAACAAGCTTTGTTAGGAATGAGTTGATTCATCTACCCCTTGGTCAGTACATTAGTCAACAAGCTTTGTTAGGAATGAGTTGATTCATCTACCCCTTGGTCAGTACATTAGTCAACAAGCTTTGTTAGGAATGAGTTGATTCATCTACCCCTTGGTCAGTACATTAGTCAACAAGCTTTGTTAGGAATGAGTTGATTCATCTACCCCTTGGTCAGTACATTAGTCAACAAGCTTTGTTAGGAATGAGTTGATTCATCTACCCCTTGGTCGGTACATTAGTTAACAAGCTTTGTTAGGAATGAGTTGATTCATCTACCCCTTGGTCAGTACATTAGTCAACAAGCTTTGTTAGAAATGAGTTGATTCATCTACCCCTTGGTCAGTACATTAGTCAACAAGCTTTGTTAGAAATGAGTTGATTCATCTACCCCTTGGTCAGTACATTAGTCAACAAGCTTTGTTAGAAATGAGTTGATTCATCTACCCCTTGGTCAGTACATTAGTCAACAAGCTTTGTTAGGAATGAGTTGATTCATCTACCCCTTGGTCAGTACATTAGTCAACAAGCTTTGTTAGGAATGAGTTGATTCATCTACCCCTTGGTCAGTACGTTAGTCAACAAGCTTTGTTAGGAATGAGTTGATTCATCTACCCCTTGGTCAGTACATTAGTCAACAAGCTTTGTTAGGAATGAGTTGATTCATCTACCCCTTGGTCAGTACATTAGTCAACAAGCTTTGTTAGGAATGAGTTGATTCATCTACCCCTTGGTCAGTACATTAGTCAACAAGCTTTGTTAGGAATGAGTTGATTCATCTACCCCTTGGTCAGTACATTAGTCAACAAGCTTTGTTAGGAATGAGTTGATTCATCTACCCCTTGGTCAGTACATTAGTCAACAAGCTTTGTTAGGAATGAGTTGATTCATCTACCCCTTGGTCAGTACATTAGTCAACAAGCTTTGTTAGGAATGAGTTGATTCATCTACCCCTTGGTCAGTACATTAGTCAACAAGCTTTGTTAGGAATGAGTTGATTCATCTACCCCTTGGTCGGTACATTAGTCAACAAGCTTTGTTAGGAATGAGTTGATTCATCTACCCCTTGGTCAGTACGTGAGTCAACAAGCTTTGTTAGGAATGAGTTGATTCATCTACCCCTTGGTCAGTACATTAGTCAACAAGCTTTGTTAGGAATGAGTTGATTCATCTACCCCTTGGTCAGTACGTTAGTCAACAAGCTTTGTTAGGAATGAGTTGATTCATCTACCCCTTGGTCAGTACATTAGTCAACAAGCTTTGTTAGGAATGAGTTGATTCATCTACCCCTTGGTCGGTACATTAGTCAACAAGCTTTGTTAGGAATGAGTTGATTCATCTACCCCTTGGTCAGTACGTTAGTCAACAAGCTTTGTTAGGAATGAGTTGATTCATCTACCCCTTGGTCAGTACATTAGTCAACAAGCTTTGTTAGGAATGAGTTGATTCATCTACCCCTTGGTCAGTACATTAGTCAACAAGCTTTGTTAGGAATGAGTTGATTCATCTACCCCTTGGTCAGTACATTAGTCAACAAGCTTTGTTAGGAATGAGTTGATTCATCTACCCCTTGGTCAGTACATTAGTCAACAAGCTTTGTTAGGAATGAGTTGATTCATCTACCCCTTGGTCAGTACATTAGTCAACAAGCTTTGTTAGGAATGAGTTGATTCATCTACCCCTTGGTCAGTACATTAGTCAACAAGCTTTGTTAGGAATGAGTTGATTCATCTACCCCTTGGTCGGTACATTAGTTAACAAGCTTTGTTAGGAATGAGTTGATTCATCTACCCCTTGGTCAGTACATTAGTCAACAAGCTTTGTTAGAAATGAGTTGATTCATCTACCCCTTGGTCAGTACATTAGTCAACAAGCTTTGTTAGAAATGAGTTGATTCATCTACCCCTTGGTCAGTACATTAGTCAACAAGCTTTGTTAGAAATGAGTTGATTCATCTACCCCTTGGTCAGTACATTAGTCAACAAGCTTTGTTAGGAATGAGTTGATTCATCTACCCCTTGGTCAGTACATTAGTCAACAAGCTTTGTTAGGAATGAGTTGATTCATCTACCCCTTGGTCAGTACGTTAGTCAACAAGCTTTGTTAGGAATGAGTTGATTCATCTACCCCTTGGTCAGTACATTAGTCAACAAGCTTTGTTAGGAATGAGTTGATTCATCTACCCCTTGGTCAGTACATTAGTCAACAAGCTTTGTTAGGAATGAGTTGATTCATCTACCCCTTGGTCAGTACATTAGTCAACAAGCTTTGTTAGGAATGAGTTGATTCATCTACCCCTTGGTCAGTACATTAGTCAACAAGCTTTGTTAGGAATGAGTTGATTCATCTACCCCTTGGTCAGTACATTAGTTAACAAGCTTTGTTAGGAATGAGTTGATTCATCTACCCCTTGGTCAGTACATTAGTCAACAAGCTTTGTTAGGAATGAGTTGATTCATCTACCCCTTGGTCAGTACATTAGTCAACAAGCTTTGTTAGGAATGAGTTGATTCATCTACCCCTTGGTCAGTACGTTAGTCAACAAGCTTTGTTAGGAATGAGTTGATTCATCTACCCCTTGGTCGGTACATTAGTCAACAAGCTTTGTTAGGAATGAGTTGATTCATCTACCCCTTGGTCAGTACATTAGTCAACAAGCTTTGTTAGGAATGAGTTGATTCATCTACCCCTTGGTCAGTACATTAGTCAACAAGCTTTGTTAGGAATGAGTTGATTCATCTACCCCTTGGTCAGTACATTAGTCAACAAGCTTTGTTAGGAATGAGTTGATTCATCTACCCCTTGGTCAGTACGTTAGTCAACAAGCTTTGTTAGGAATGAGTTGATTCATCTACCCCTTGGTCAGTACATTAGTCAACAAGCTTTGTTAGGAATGAGTTGATTCATCTACCCCTTGGTCAGTACATTAGTCAACAAGCTTTGTTAGGAATGAGTTGATTCATCTACCCCTTGGTCGGTACATTAGTCAACAAGCTTTGTTAGAAATGAGTTGATTCATCTACCCCTTGGTCAGTACGTTAGTCAACAAGCTTTGTTAGGAATGAGTTGATTCATCTACCCCATGGTCAGTACATTAGTCAACAAGCTTTGTTAGGAATGAGTTGATTCATCTACCCCTTGGTCAGTACATTAGTCAACAAGCTTTGTTAGGAATGAGTTGATTCATCTACCCCTTGGTCGGTACGTTAGTCAACAAGCTTTGTTAGGAATGAGTTGATTCATCTACCCCTTGGTCAGTACGTTAGTCAACAAGCTTTGTTAGGAATGAGTTGATTCATCTACCCCTTGGTCAGTACATTAGTCAACAAGCTTTGTTAGGAATGAGTTGATTCATCTACCCCTTGGTCAGTACGTTAGTCAACAAGCTTTGTTAGGAATGAGTTGATTCATCTACCCCTTGTTCAGTACATTAGTTAACAAGCTTTGTTAGGAATGAGTTGATTCATCTACCCCTTGGTCAGTACATTAGTTAACAAGCTTTGTTAGGAATGAGTTGATTCATCTACCCCTTGGTCAGTACATTAGTTAACAAGCTTTGTTAGGAATGAGTTGATTCATCTACCCCTTGGTCAGTACGTTAGTCAACAAGCTTTGTTAGAAATGAGTTGATTCATCTACCCCTTGGTCAGTACGTTAGTCAACAAGCTTTGTTAGAAATGAGTTGATTCATCTACCCCTTGGTCAGTACGTTAGTCAACAAGCTTTGTTAGGAATGAGTTGATTCATCTACCCCTTGGTCAGTACATTAGTCAACAAGCTTTGTTAGGAATGAGTTGATTCATCTACCCCTTGGTCAGTACATTAGTCAACAAGCTTTGTTAGAAATGAGTTGATTCATCTACCCCTTGGTCAGTACATTAGTCAACAAGCTTTGTTAGGAATTAGTTGATTCATCTACCCCTTGGTCGGTACATTAGTCAACAAGCTTTGTTAGGAATGAGTTGATTCATCTACCCCTTGGTCAGTACATTAGTCAACAAGCTTTGTTAGGAATGAGTTGATTCATCTACCCCATGGTCCGTACATTAGTCAACAAGCTTTGTTAGGAATGAGTTGATTCATCTACCCCTTGGTCAGTACATTAGTCAACAAGCTTTGTTAGGAATGAGTTGATTCATCTACCCCTTGGTCGGTACGTTAGTCAACAAGCTTTGTTAGGAATGAGTTGATTCATCTACCCCTTGGTCAGTACGTTAGTCAACAAGCTTTGTTAGGAATGAGTTGATTCATCTACCCCTTGGTCAGTACATTAGTCAACAAGCTTTGTTAGGAATGAGTTGATTCATCTACCCCTTGGTCGGTACATTAGTCAACAAGCTTTGTTAGGAATGAGTTGATTCATCTACCCCTTGGTCGGTACATTAGTTAACAAGCTTTGTTAGGAATGAGTTGATTCATCTACCCCTTGGTCGGTACGTTAGTCAACATCGTTTGGACTGGGTGGACGAAAGCAGGTGGAAATACCGAAGGGATGGTTAGCCTCTCCACCCACTACTAACTCAATGGAGACGTGCTCTATGTAGTCAATAGGATGTAGTCTAAGGCTGTCTGGACATGATGGAGGGGTCAGAGGAAGGTCCTAAAAAATGTCAAAGACTCCAGCCACCTTAGTCATAGATTGTTCTCTCTGTTACCACACAGCAAACAGTACTGGAGCAACAAGTCTAGGTCCAAGAGAGTTCAAAAAAGCTTCTACCACCAAGCCATAAGACTCCTGAACACCTAATAAAATGACTACCCAGACTATTCACATTGCCCCCCCCCCTTTTACACCGCTGCTACTCTCTGTTGTTATTATCTCTGCATAGTCACTTTAATAACTCTACCTACATGTACATATTACCTCAACCCACAGGTGCCCCCACACATAGACTCTGTATGGTACCCCCCCTGTATATAGTCTCCACATAGACTCTGTATGGTACCCCCCCTGTATATAGTCTCCACATAGACTCTGTACCGGTACCCCCCCTGTATATAGTCTCCACATAGACTCTGTATGGTACCCCCCTGTATATAGTCTCCACATAGACTCTGTATGGTACCACCCCTGTATATAGTCTCCACATAGACTCTGTATGGTACCCCCCTGTATATAGTCTCCACATAGACTCTGTACCGGTCCCCCCCCCTGTATATAGTCTCCACATAGACTCTGTATGGTACCACCCTGTATATAGCCTCCACATAGACTCTGTATGGTACCACCCTGTATATAGCCTCCACATAGACTCTGTATGGTACCACCCTGTATATAGCCTCCACATAGACTCTGTACCGGTACCCCCCCTGTATATAGTCTCCACATAGACTCTGTACCAGTACCCCCTGTATATAGTCTCCACATTGACTCTGTATGGTACCCCCCTGTATATAGTCTCCACATAGACTCTGTATGGTACCCCCCCTGTATATAGTCTCCACATAGACTCTGTATGGTACCACCCTGTATATAGTCTCCACATAGACTCTGTATGGTACCACCCTGTATATAGTCTCCACATAGACCCTGTATGGTACCCCCCTGTATATAGTCTCCACATAGACTCTGTACCAGTACCCCCCTGTATATAGTCTCCACATAGACTCTGTACCGGTACCCCCCCTGTATATAGTCTCCACATAGACTCTGTATGGTACCACCCTGTATATAGTCTCCACATAGACTCTGTATGGTACCACCCTGTATATAGCCTCCACATAGACTCTGTATGGTACCACCCTGTATATAGTCTCCACATAGACTCTGTATGGTACCCCCCTGTATATAGTCTCCACATAGACTCTGTATGGTACCCCCCCTGTATATAGTCTCCACATAGACTCTGTACCGGTACCCCCCCTGTATATAGTCTCCACATAGACTCTGTATGGTACCCCCCTGTATATAGTCTCCACATAGACTCTGTATGGTACCCCCCTGTATATAGTCTCCACATAGACTCTGTATGGTACCCCCCCTGTATATAGTCTCCACATAGACTCTGTATGGTACCCCCTGTATATAGTCTCCACATAGACTCTGTATGGTACCACCCTGTATATAGTCTCCACATAGACTCTGTATGGTACCCCCCTGTATATAGTCTCCACATAGACTCTGTATGGTACCCCCCTGTATATAGTCTCCACATAGACTCTGTACCGGTACCCCCCCTGTATATAGTCTCCACATAGACTCTGTATGGTACCCCCCCTGTATATAGTCTCCACATAGACTCTGTATGGTACCCCCCTGTATATAGTCTCCACATAGACTCTGTATGGTACCCCCCTGTATATAGTCTCCACATAGACTCTGTATGGTACCCCCCCTGTATATAGTCTCCACATAGACTCTGTATGGTACCACCCTGTATATAGTCTCCACATAGACTCTGTATGGTACCACCCTGTATATAGTCTCCACATAGACTCTGTATGGTACCACCCTGTATATAGTCTCCACATAGACTCTGTATGGTACCCCCCTGTATATAGTCTCCACATAGACTCTGTATGGTACCCCCCCTGTATATAGTCTCCACATTGACTCTGTATGGTACCCCCCCTGTATATAGTCTCCACATAGACTCTGTATGGTACCCCCTGTATATAGTCTCCACATAGACTCTGTATGGTACCCCCCTGTATATAGTCTCCACATTGACTCTGTACCAGTACCCCCCTGTATATAGTCTCCACATAGACTCTGTATGGTACCACCCTGTATATAGCCTCCACATAGACTCTGTACCGGTACCCCCCTGTATATAGTCTCCACATAGACTCTGTATGGTACCCCCCTGTATATAGTCTCCACATAGACTCTGTATGGTACCCCCCTGTATATAGTCTCCACATAGACTCTGTATGGTACCCCCCTGTATATAGTCTCCACATAGACTCTGTACCGGTACCCCCCTGTATATAGCCTCCACATAGACTCTGTATGGTACCACCCTGTATATAGTCTCCACATAGACTCTGTATGGTACCCCCCTGTATATAGTCTCCACATAGACTCTGTATGGTACCCCCCCTGTATATAGTCTCCACATTGACTCTGTATGGTACCCCCCCTGTATATAGTCTCCACATAGACTCTGTATGGTACCACCCTGTATATAGTCTCCACATAGACTCTGTATGGTACCCCCTGTATATAGTCTCCACATAGACTCTGTACCGGTACCCCCCCCCTGTATATAGTCTCCACATAGACTCTGTACCAGTACCACCCTGTATATAGTCTCCACATAGACTCTGTATGGTACCACCCTGTATATAGTCTCCACATAGACTCTGTATGGTACCACCCTGTATATAGTCTCCACATAGACTCTGTATGGTACCACCCTGTATATAGTCTCCACATAGACTCTGTATGGTACCCCCCTGTATATAGTCTCCACATAGACTCTGTATGGTACCCCCCTGTATATAATCTCGCTATTGTTACTTTACTGCTGCTCTTTAATTACTTACTAATTTTATTTCTTATTCTTATCCACTTAAACTGCATTGTTGGTTAGGGGCTCGTAAGTAAGCATTTCACTGTAAGGTCTACTACACCTGTTGTACTTGGCGCATGTGACTACTAAAATGTGATTTGATTTTGACAGAATGGAGGGGTAGGCATTCTGGATGTAGTCTAAGGTTATCTGGATGTAGTCTAAGGTTATCTGGACAGAATGGAGGGGTAAGGATTCTGGATGTAGTCTTAAGGTTATCTGGACAGAATGGAGGGGAAAGCATTCTGGATGTAGTCTAAGGTTATCTGGATGTAGTCTAAGGTTATCTGGACAGAATGGAGGGGTAAGGATTCTGGATGTAGTCTAAGGTTATCTGGAAAGGATGGAGGGGTAAACATTCTGGATGTAGTCTATCTGGACAGAATGGAGGGGAAAGCATTCTGGATGTAGTCTATCTGGACAGAATGGAGGGGAAAGCATTCTGGATGTAGTCTAAGGTTATCTGGACAGGATGGAGGGGTAAGCATTCTGGATGTAGTCTATCTGGACAGAATGGAGGGGAAAGCATTCTGGATGTAGTCTAAGGTTATCTGGAAAGGATGGAGGGGTAAGCATTCTGGATGTAGTCTATCTGGACAGAATGGAGGGGAAAGCATTCTGGATGTAGTCTAAGGTTATCTGGAAAGGATGGAGGGGTAAACATTCTGGATGTAGTCTATCTGGACAGAATGGAGGGGAAAGCATTCTGGATGTAGTCTATCTGGACAGAATGGAGGGGGTAAGCATTCTGGATGTAGTCTATCTGGACAAAATGGAGGGGTAAGCATTCTGGATGTAGTCTATCTGGACAGAATGGAGGGGTAAGCATTCTGGATGTAGTCTATCTGGACAGAATGGAGGGGGTAAGCATTCTGGATGTAGTCTATCTGGTTAAACATGCATCTCATTGATCTGAGTTAGAATCAGTCTCCCTCCTCCTTCCCCTTTCCCATTTTGATTATAGTCCTGCAATAACCTGGTTATCAGACCATGCTGGTTCATTTATCCAACATTGAACACCCTCACACACACACACACACACACACACACACACACACACACACACACACACACACACACACACACACACACGCACACGCACACGCACACGCACACGCACACGCACACAATCCCTCCAGTGCTCAAACTCTCCCTCAGCTCTCTTCCTCCCCATTGATTGTGTGGTCAGATGCTGTCACCCATGGGGTAAATGATGGTTACACAGTAAGTCTCTCAGCAAACACAGCTTTATTTACCATTGGAGCTAGCTCCTCCCCCACCAGCTCCTCCCCCACCAGCTCCTCCCCCACCAGCTCCTCCCCCACCAGCTCCTCCCTCACCAGCTCCTCCCCCACCAGCTCCTCCCTCACCAGCTCCTCCCTCACCAGCTCCTCCCTCACCAGCTCCTCCCTCACCAGCTCCTCCCTCACCATGTTACTGGATGGAGGAAGGAGGGAATGGTTGTATAACTAGACTACGATTTCCTGCTGAGCACATATCTTCAATTTATTGTTCTCTGTGTGTGTGTGTGTACGTGTGTATGTGTGTGTGTGTGGGGGTGCATGCATGTATGTGTGTGCGTGTCTATTGCGTAGGTAGAGGAGGACGTTATCTGTGTGATATGCAGCAGCTGTTTGGGATCAGAGTTCTCCCACTGAGAGACAAAGGATGCTGATTGGTGCCAGTCTAGGGCTGATTACCAGCTTATGTTTACCAGGACCACAGGTGCATCATTGAACAGGTACTGGTCACTCAGGCTCTGTGGCCAAAACACTTAACCACTAGTTTTGTAAGGAACCTGATGCCCCTCTGCTTGGCACTCAGCATTAAAAATCGCCCTTCACAGTCATTCTTATTCCCATGTAAAATAGCCTTTTGAGTGACGGACACATTACCCTTAATAACCCCCCCCCTGATACATGCTCAGAATAGAAAGAAAAAAATACCAGGACGCGGGGAGCTAGTATGCTGAGTGGGCGGGGAGCTAGTATGCTGAGTGGGTGGGGAGCTAGTATGCTGAGTGGGCGGGGAGCTAGTATGCTGAGTGGGCAGGGAGCTAGTATGCTGAGTGGGCTAGTATGCTGAGTGGGTGGGGAGCTAGTATGCTGAGTGGGCGGGGAGCTAGTATGCTGAGTGGGTGGGGAGCTAGTATGCTGAGTGGGGCGGGGAGCTAGTATGCTGAGTGGGCTAGTATGCTGAGTGGGTGGGGAGCTAGTATGCTGAGTGGGCGGGGAGCTAGTATGCTGAGTGGGCGGCGAGCTAGTATGCTGAGTGGGCTAGTATGCTGAGTGGGTGGGGAGCTAGTATGCTGAGTGGGTGGGGAGCTAGTATGCTGAGTGGGCTAGTATGCTGAGTGGGTGGGGGAGCTAGTATGCTGAGTGGGTGGGGAGCTAGTATGCTGAGTGGGCGGGGAGCTAGTATGCTGAGTGGGCTAGTATGCTGAGTGGGCTAGTATGCTGAGTGGGTGGGGAGCTAGTATGCTGAGTGGGTGGGGAGCTAGTATGCTGAGTGGGTGGGGAGCTAGTATGCTGAGTGGGTGGGGAGCTAGTATGCTGAGTGGGTGGGGATCTAGTATGCTGAGTGGGCGGGGATCTAGTATGCTGAGTGGATGGGGAGCTAGTATGCTGAGTGGGTGGGGAACTAGTATGCTGAGTGGGGAGGGAGCTAGTATGCTGAGTGGGCTGGGAGCTAGTATGATGAGTGGGCTAGTATGCTGAGTGGGCTAGTAGGCTCAGTGGGTGGGGAGCTAGTATGCTGAGTGGGTGGGGAGCTAGTATGCTGAGTGGGCTAGTATGCTGAGTGGGCTAGTATGCTGAGTGGGTGGGGAGCTAGTATGCTGAGTGGGCGGGGAGCTAGTATGCTGAGTGGGCGGGGAGCTAGTATGCTGAGTGGGCGGGGAGCTAGTATGCTGAGTGGGCGGGGAGCTAGTATGCTGAGTGGGCTAGTATGCTGAGTGGGCTAGTATGCTGAGTGGGTGGGGAGCTAGTATGCTGAGTGGGCGGGGAGCTAGTATGCTGAGTGGGCGGGGGAGCTAGTATGCTGAGTGGGTGGGGAGCTAGTATGCTGAGTGGGAAGGGAGGTAGTATGCTGAGTGGGCGGGGAGCTAGTATGCTGAGTGGGTGGGGAGCTAGTATGCTGAGTGGGTGGGGAGCTAGTATGCTGAGTGGGTGGGGAGCTAGTATGCTGAGTGGGAGGGGAGCTAGTATGCTGAGTGGGAGGGGAGCTAGTATGCTGAGTGGACGGGGAGCTAGTATGCTGAGTGGGCTAGTATGCTGAGTGGGCTAGTATGCTGAGTGGGTGGGGAGCTAGTATGCTGAGTGGGCTAGTATGCTGAGTGGGCTAGTATGCTGAGTGGGTGGGGAGCTAGTATACTGAGTGGGTGGGGAGCTAGTATGCTGAGTGGGCGGGGAGCTAGTATGCTGAGTGGGCGGCGAACTAGTATGCTGAGTGGATGGGGAGCTAGTATGCTGAGTGGGTGGGGAACTAGTATGCTGAGTGGGGAGGGAGCTAGTATGCTGAGTGAGCTGGGAGCTAGTATGCTGAGTGGGCTAGTATGCTGAGTGGGCTAGTATGCTCAGTGGGTGGGGAGCTAGTATGCTGAGTGGGAGGGGAGCTAGTATGCTGAGTGGGCGGGGAGCTAGTATGCTGAGTGGGCGGGGAGCTAGTATGCTGAGTGGGTGGGGAGCTAGTATGCTGAGTGGGCGGGGAGCTAGTATGCTGAGTGGGCAGGGAGCTAGTATGCTGAGTGGGCTAGTATGCTGAGTGGGTGGGGAGCTAGTATGCTGAGTGGGGCGGGGAGCTAGTATGCTGAGTGGGCTAGTATGCTGAGTGGGTGGGGAGCTAGTGTGCTGAGTGGGCGGGGAGCTAGTATGCTGAGTGGGCGGGGAGCTAGTATGCTGAGTGGGCTAGTATGCTGAGTGGACTAGTATGCTGAGTGGGTGGGGAGCTAGTATGCTGAGTGGGTGGGGAGCTAGTATGCTGAGTGGGCTAGTATGCTGAGTGGGTGGGGAGCTAGTATGCTGAGTGGGCGGCGAGCTAGTATGCTGAGTGGGCTAGTATGCTGAGTGGGCTAGTATGCTGAGTGGGTGGGGAGCTAGTATGCTGAGTGGGTGGGGAGCTAGTATGCTGAGTGGGCGGGGAGCTAGTATGCTGAGTGGGCGGGGAGCTAGTATGCTGAGTGGGCGGGGAGCTAGTATGCTGAGTGGGCGGGGAGCTAGTATGCTGAGTGGGTGGGGAGCTAGTATGCTGAGTGGGAAGGGAGGTAGTATGCTGAGTGGGCGGGGAGCTAGTATGCTGAGTGGGTGGGGAGCTAGTATGCTGAGTGGGTGGGGAGCTAGTATGCTGAGTGGGTGGGGAGCTAGTATGCTGAGTGGGAGGGGAGCTAGTATGCTGAGTGGACGGGGAGCTAGTATGCTGAGTGGGAGGGGAGCTAGTATGCTGAGTGGACGGGGAGCTAGTATGCTGAGTGGGCTAGTATGCTGAGTGGGCTAGTATGCTGAGTGGGTGGGGAGCTAGTATGCTGAGTGGGCTAGTATGCTGAGTGGGCTAGTATGCTGAGTGGGTGGGGAGCTAGTATACTGAGTGGGTGGGGAGCTAGTATGCTGAGTGGGCGGGGAGCTAGTATGCTGAGTGGGCGGCGAACTAGTATGCTGAGTGGATGGGGAGCTAGTATGCTGAGTGGGTGGGGAACTAGTATGCTGAGTGGGGAGGGAGCTAGTATGCTGAGTGAGCTGGGAGCTAGTATGCTGAGTGGGCTAGTATGCTGAGTGGGCTAGTATGCTCAGTGGGTGGGGAGCTAGTATGCTGAGTGGGCGGGGAGCTAGTATGCTGAGTGGGCAGGGAGCTAGTATGCTGAGTGGGCTAGTATGCTGAGTGGGTGGGGAGCTAGTATGCTGAGTGGGCGGGGAGCTAGTATGCTGAGTGGGTGGGGAGCTAGTATGCTGAGTGGGGCGGGGAGCTAGTATGCTGAGTGGGCTAGTATGCTGAGTGGGTGGGGAGCTAGTATGCTGAGTGGGCGGGGAGCTAGTATGCTGAGTGGGCTAGTATGCTGAGTGGGTGGGGAGCTAGTATGCTGAGTGGGTGGGGAGCTAGTATGCTGAGTGGGCTAGTATGCTGAGTGGGTGGGGAGCTAGTATGCTGAGTGGGTGGGGAGCTAGTATGCTGAGTGGGCGGGGAGCTAGTATGCTGAGTGGGCTAGTATGCTGAGTGGGCTAGTATGCTGAGTGGGTGGGGAGCTAGTATGCTGAGTGGGTGGGGAGCTAGTATGCTGAGTGGGTGGGGAGCTAGTATGCTGAGTGGGTGGGGAGCTAGTATGCTGAGTGGGCGGGGAGCTAGTATGCTGAGTGGGCGGGGATCTAGTATGCTGAGTGGATGGGGAGCTAGTATGCTGAGTGGGTGGGGAACTAGTATGCTGAGTGGGGAGGGAGCTAGTATGCTGAGTGGGCTGGGAGCTAGTATGATGAGTGGGCTAGTATGCTGAGTGGGCTAGTAGGCTCAGTGGGTGGGGAGCTAGTATGCTGAGTGGGTGGGGAGCTAGTATGCTGAGTGGGCTAGTATGCTGAGTGGGCTAGTATGCTGAGTGGGTGGGGAGCTAGTATGCTGAGTGGGCGGGGAGCTAGTATGCTGAGTGGGCGGGGAGCTAGTATGCTGAGTGGGTGGGGAGCTAGTATGCTGAGTGGGCGGGGAGCTAGTATGCTGAGTGGGCGGGGAGCTAGTATGCTGAGTGGGCGGGGAGCTAGTATGCTGAGTGGGCGGGGAGCTAGTATGCTGAGTGGGCGGGGAGCTAGTATGCTGAGTGGGTGGGGAACTAGTATGCTGAGTGGGGAGGGAGCTAGTATGATGAGTGGGCTAGTATGCTGAGTGGGCTAGTAGGCTCAGTGGGTGGGGAGCTAGTATGCTGAGTGGGTGGGGAGCTAGTATGCTGAGTGGGCTAGTATGCTGAGTGGGCTAGTATGCTGAGTGGGTGGGGAGCTAGTATGCTGAGTGGGCGGGGAGCTAGTATGCTGAGTGGGCGGGGAGCTAGTATGCTGAGTGGGCGGGGAGCTAGTATGCTGAGTGGGCGGGGAGCTAGTATGCTGAGTGGGCTAGTATGTTGAGTGGGCTAGTATGCTGAGTGGGTGGGGAGCTAGTATGCTGAGTGGGCGGGGAGCTAGTATGCTGAGTGGGCGGGGAGCTAGTATGCTGAGTGGGCGGGGAGCTAGTATGCTGAGTGGGCGGGGAGCTAGTATGCTGAGTGGGCGGGGAGCTAGTATGCTGAGTGGGTGGGGAGCTAGTATGCTGAGTGGGAAGGGAGGTAGTATGCTGAGTGGGCGGGGAGCTAGTATGCTGAGTGGGTGGGGAGCTAGTATGCTGAGTGGGTGGGGAGCTAGTATGCTGAGTGGGTGGGGAGCTAGTATGCTGAGTGGGAGGGGAGCTAGTATGCTGAGTGGACGGGGAGCTAGTATGCTGAGTGGGAGGGGAGCTAGTATGCTGAGTGGACGGGGAGCTAGTATGCTGAGTGGGCTAGTATGCTGAGTGGGCTAGTATGCTGAGTGGGTGGGGAGCTAGTATGCTGAGTGGGCTAGTATGCTGAGTGGGCTAGTATGCTGAGTGGGTGGGGAGCTAGTATACTGAGTGGGTGGGGAGCTAGTATGCTGAGTGGGCGGGGAGCTAGTATGCTGAGTGGGCGGCGAACTAGTATGCTGAGTGGATGGGGAGCTAGTATGCTGAGTGGGTGGGGAACTAGTATGCTGAGTGGGGAGGGAGCTAGTATGCTGAGTGAGCTGGGAGCTAGTATGCTGAGTGGGCTAGTATGCTGAGTGGGCTAGTATGCTCAGTGGGTGGGGAGCTAGTATGCTGAGTGGGAGGGGAGCTAGTATGCTGAGTGGGCGGGGAGCTAGTATGCTGAGTGGGCGGGGAGCTAGTATGCTGAGTGGGTGGGGAGCTAGTATGCTGAGTGGGCGGGGAGCTAGTATGCTGAGTGGGCAGGGAGCTAGTATGCTGAGTGGGCTAGTATGCTGAGTGGGTGGGGAGCTAGTATGCTGAGTGGGGCGGGGAGCTAGTATGCTGAGTGGGCTAGTATGCTGAGTGGGTGGGGAGCTAGTGTGCTGAGTGGGCGGGGAGCTAGTATGCTGAGTGGGCGGGGAGCTAGTATGCTGAGTGGGCTAGTATGCTGAGTGGACTAGTATGCTGAGTGGGTGGGGAGCTAGTATGCTGAGTGGGTGGGGAGCTAGTATGTTGAGTGGGCTAGTATGCTGAGTGGGTGGGGAGCTAGTATGCTGAGTGGGCGGCGAGCTAGTATGCTGAGTGGGCTAGTATGCTGAGTGGGCTAGTATGCTGAGTGGGTGGGGAGCTAGTATGCTGAGTGGGTGGGGAGCTAGTATGCTGAGTGGGCGGGGAGCTAGTATGCTGAGTGGGCGGGGAGCTAGTATGCTGAGTGGGCGGGGAGCTAGTATGCTGAGTGGGCGGGGAGCTAGTATGCTGAGTGGGTGGGGAGCTAGTATGCTGAGTGGGAAGGGAGGTAGTATGCTGAGTGGGCGGGGAGCTAGTATGCTGAGTGGGTGGGGAGCTAGTATGCTGAGTGGGTGGGGAGCTAGTATGCTGAGTGGGTGGGGAGCTAGTATGCTGAGTGGGAGGGGAGCTAGTATGCTGAGTGGACGGGGAGCTAGTATGCTGAGTGGGAGGGGAGCTAGTATGCTGAGTGGACGGGGAGCTAGTATGCTGAGTGGGCTAGTATGCTGAGTGGGCTAGTATGCTGAGTGGGTGGGGAGCTAGTATGCTGAGTGGGCTAGTATGCTGAGTGGGCTAGTATGCTGAGTGGGTGGGGAGCTAGTATACTGAGTGGGTGGGGAGCTAGTATGCTGAGTGGGCGGGGAGCTAGTATGCTGAGTGGGCGGCGAACTAGTATGCTGAGTGGATGGGGAGCTAGTATGCTGAGTGGGTGGGGAACTAGTATGCTGAGTGGGGAGGGAGCTAGTATGCTGAGTGAGCTGGGAGCTAGTATGCTGAGTGGGCTAGTATGCTGAGTGGGCTAGTATGCTCAGTGGGTGGGGAGCTAGTATGCTGAGTGGGAGGGGAGCTAGTATGCTGAGTGGGTGGGGAGCTAGTATGCTGAGTGGGCGGGGAGCTAGTATGCTGAGTGGGCAGGGAGCTAGTATGCTGAGTGGGCTAGTATGCTGAGTGGGTGGGGAGCTAGTATGCTGAGTGGGGCGGGGAGCTAGTATGCTGAGTGGGCTAGTATGCTGAGTGGGTGGGGAGCTAGTGTGCTGAGTGGGCGGGGAGCTAGTATGCTGAGTGGGCGGGGAGCTAGTATGCTGAGTGGGCTAGTATGCTGAGTGGACTAGTATGCTGAGTGGGTGGGGAGCTAGCATGCTGAGTGGGCTAGTATGCTGAGTGGGTGGGGAGCTAGTATGCTGAGTGGGCGGCGAGCTAGTATGCTGAGTGGGCTAGTATGCTGAGTGGGCTAGTATGCTGAGTGGGTGGGGAGCTAGTATGCTGAGTGGGTGGGGAGCTAGTATGCTGAGTGGGCGGGGAGCTAGTATGCTGAGTGGGCGGGGATCTAGTATGCTGAGTGGATGGGGAGCTAGTATGCTGAGTGGGTGGGGAACTAGTATGCTGAGTGGGCGGGGATCTAGTATGCTGAGTGGATGGGGAGCTAGTATGCTGAGTGGGTGGGGAACTAGTATGCTGAGTGGGCGGGGATCTAGTATGCTGAGTGGATGGGGAGCTAGTATGCTGAGTGGGTGGGGAACTAGTTTATTTATTTATTTATTTTATTTTACCTTTATTTAACCAGGTAGGCAAGTTGAGAACAAGTTCTCATTTACAATTGCGACCTGGCCAAGATAAAGCAAAGCAGTTCGACAGATAAAACGACACAGAGTTACACATGGAGTAAAAACAAACATACAGTCAATAATGCAGTATGAACAAGTCTATATACAATGTGAGCAAATGAGGTGAGAAGGGAGGTAAAGGCAAAAAAGGCCATGATGGCAAAGTAAATACAATATAGCAAGTAAAATACTGGAATGGTAGTTTTGCAATGGAAGAATGTGCAAAGTAGAAATAAAAAATAATGGGGTGCAAAGGAGCAAAATAAATAAATAAATAAAAATTAAATACAGTTGGGAAAGAGGTAATTGTTTGGGCTAAATTATAGGTGGGCTATGTACAGGTGCAGTAATCTGTGAGCTGCTCTGACAGTTGGTGCTTAAAGCTAGTGAGGGAGATAAGTGTTTCCAGTTTCAGAGATTTTTGTAGTTCGTTCCAGTCATTGGCAGCAGAGAACTGGAAGGAGAGGCGGCCAAAGAAAGAATTGGTTTTGGGGGTGACTAGAGAGATATACCTGCTGGAGCGTGTGCTACAGGTGGGAGATGCTATGGTGACCAGCGAGCTGAGATAAGGGGGGACTTTACCTAGCAGGGTCTTGTAGATGACATGGAGCCAGTGGGTTTGGCGACGAGTATGAAGCGAGGGCCAGCCAACGAGAGCGTACAGGTCGCAATGGTGGGTAGTATATGGGGCTTTGGTGATAAAACGGATTGCACTGTGATAGACTGCATCCAATTTGTTGAGTAGGGTATTGGAGGCTATTTTGTAAATGACATCGCCAAAGTCGAGGATTGGTAGGATGGTCAGTTTTACAAGGGTATGTTTGGCAGCATGAGTGAAGGATGCTTTGTTGCGAAATAGGAAGCCAATTCTAGATTTAACTTTGGATTGGAGATGTTTGATATGGGTCTGGAAGGAGAGTTTACAGTCTAACCAGACACCTAAGTATTTGTAGTTGTCCACGTATTCTAAGTCAGAGCCGTCCAGAGTAGTGATGTTGGACAGGCGGGTAGGTGCAGGTAGCGATCGGTTGAAGAGCATGCATTTAGTTTTACTTGTATTTAAGAGCAATTGGAGGCCACGGAAGGAGAGTTGTATGGCATTGAAGCTTGCCTGGAGGGTTGTTAACACAGTGTCCAAAGAAGGGCCGGAAGTATACAGAATGGTGTCGTCTGCGTAGAGGTGGATCAGGGACTCACCAGCAGCAAGAGCGACCTCATTGATGTATACAGAGAAGAGAGTCGGTCCAAGAATTGAACCCTGTGGCACCCCCATAGAGACTGCCAGAGGTCCGGACAGCAGACCCTCCGATTTGACACACTGAACTCTATCAGAGAAGTAGTTGGTGAACCAGGCGAGGCAATCATTTGAGAAACCAAGGCTGTCGAGTCTGCCGATGAGGATATGGTGATTGACAGAGTCGAAAGCCTTGGCCAGATCAATGAATACGGCTGCACAGTAATGTTTCTTATCGATGGCGGTTAAGTATGCTGAGTGGGGAGGGAGCTAGTATGCTGAGTGGGCTGGGAGCTAGTATGATGAGTGGGCTAGTATGCTGAGTGGGCTAGTATGCTGAGTGGGTGGGGAGCTAGTATGCTGAGTGGGTGGGGAGCTAGTATGCTGAGTGGGCGGGGAGCTAGTATGCTGAGTGGGCGGGGAGCTAGTATGCTGAGTGGACGGGGAGCTAGTATGCTGAGTGGGTGGGGAGCTAGTATGCTGAGTGGGGAGGGAGCTAGTATGCTGAGTGGGCTGGGAGCTAGTATGCTGAGTGGGCGGGGAGCTAGTATGCTGAGTGGGTGGGGAGCTAGTATGCTGAGTGGGTGGGGAGCTAGTATGCTGAGTGAGTGGGGAGCTAGTATGCTGAGTGGGTGGGGAGCTAGTATGCTGAGTGGGAAGGGAGGTAGTATGCTGAGTGGGCGGGGAGCTAGTATGCTGAGTGGGTGGGGAGCTAGTATGCTGAGTGGGTGGGGAGCTAGTATGCTGAGTGGGTGGGGAGCTAGTATGCTGAGTGGGAGGGGAGCTAGTATGCTGAGTGGACGGGGAGCTAGTATGCTGAGTGGGAGGGGAGCTAGTATGCTGAGTGGACGGGGAGCTAGTATGCTGAGTGGGCTAGTATGCTGAGTGGGCTAGTATGCTGAGTGGGTGGGGAGCTAGTATGCTGAGTGGGCTAGTATGCTGAGTGGGTGGGGAGCTAGTATGCTGAGTGGGTGGGGAGCTAGTATGCTGAGTGGGCGGGGAGCTAGTATGCTGAGTGGGCGGGGAGCTAGTATGCTGAGTGGACGGGGAGCTAGTATGCTGAGTGGGTGGGGAGCTAGTATGCTGAGTGGGGAGGGAGCTAGTATGCTGAGTGGGCTGGGAGCTAGTATGCTGAGTGGGCGGGGAGCTAGTATGCTGAGTGGGTGGGGAGCTAGTATGCTGAGTGGGTGGGGAGCTAGTATGCTGAGTGGGTGGGGAGCTAGTATGCTGAGTGGGTGGGGAGCTAGTATGCTGAGTGGGAAGGGAGGTAGTATGCTGAGTGGGC
Source organism: Oncorhynchus kisutch (assembly GCF_002021735.2). Classification (NCBI taxonomy): domain Eukaryota; kingdom Metazoa; phylum Chordata; class Actinopteri; order Salmoniformes; family Salmonidae; genus Oncorhynchus; species Oncorhynchus kisutch. The sequence goes on from NW_022261983.1 coordinate 17,099,814, forward strand.
GGGGAGCTAGTATGCTGAGTGGGTGGGGAGCTAGTATGCTGAGTGGGTGGGGAGCTAGTATGCTGAGTGGGTGGGGAGCTAGTATGCTGAGTGGGAGGGGAGCTAGTTTGTTGAGTGTGAGGGGAGGTAGTATGCTGAGTGGGAGGGGAGCTAGTATGCTGAGTGGACGGGGAGCTAATATGCTGAGTGGGCTAGTATGCTGAGTGGGCTAGTATGCTGAGTGGGTGGGGAGCTAGTATGCTGAGTGGGCTAGTATGCTGAGTGGGTGGGGAGCTAGTATGCTGAGTGGGTGGGGAGCTAGTATGCTGAGTGGGCGGGGAGCTAGTATGCTGAGTGGGCGGGGAGCTAGTATGCTGAGTGGACGGGGAGCTAGTATGCTGAGTGGGTGGGGAACTAGTATGCTGAGTGGGGAGGGAGCTAGTATGCTGAGTGGGCTGGGAGCTAGTATGCTGAGTGGGCTAGTATGCTGAGTGGGCTAGTATGCTCAGTGGGTGGGGAGCTAGTATGCTGAGTGGGTGGGGAGCTAGTATGCTGAGTGGGCTAGTATGCTGAGTGGGTGGGGAGCTAGTATGCTGAGTGGGCGGGGAGCTAGTATGCTGAGTGGGCGGGGAGCTAGTATACTGAGTGGGCGGGGAGCTAGTATGCTGAGTGGATGGGGAGCTAGTATGCTGAGTGGGTGGGGAACTAGTATGCTGAGTGGGGAGGGAGCTAGTATGCTGAGTGGGCTGGGAGCTAGTATGCTGAGTGGGCTAGTATGCTGAGTGGGCTAGTATGCTCAGTGGGTGGGGAGCTAGTATGCTGAGTGGGTGGGGAGCTAGTATGCTGAGTGGGCTAGTATGCTGAGTGGGTGGGGAGCTAGTATGCTGAGTGGGCGGGGAGCTAGTATGCTGAGTGGGCGGGGAGCTAGTATGCTGAGTGGGCGGGGAGCTAGTATGCTGAGTGGATGGGGAGCTAGTATGCTGAGTGGGTGGGGAACTAGTATGCTGAGTGGGGAGGGAGCTAGTATGCTGAGTGGGCTGGGAGCTAGTATGCTGAGTGGGCTAGTATGCTGAGTGGGCTAGTATGCTCAGTGGGTGGGGAGCTAGTATGCTGAGTGGGCGGGGGGCTATACTGAGTGGGCGGGGAGCTAGTATGCTGAGTGGGCGGGGAGCTAGTATGCTGAGTGGGCGGGGAGCTAGTATGCTGAGTGGGCGGGGAGCTAGTATGCTGATGGGGTGGGGAGCTAGTATGCTGAGTGGGTGGGAGCTAGTATGCTGAGTGGGCGGGGGGCTATGCTGAGTGGGCGGGGAGCTAGTATGCTGAGTGGGCGGGGAGCTAGTATGCTGAGTGGGCGGGGAGCTAGTATGCTGAGTGGGCGGGGAGCTAGTATGCTGAGTGGGCGGCGAGCTAGTATGCTGAGTGGGAGGGGAGCTAGTATGCTGAGTGGGCGGGGAGCTAGTATGCTGAGTGGGCGGGGAGCTAGTATGCTGAGTGGGCGGGGAGCTAGTATGCTGAGTGGGAGGGGAGCTAGTTTGTTGAGTGTGAGGGGAGGTAGTATGCTGAGTGGGCGGGGAGCTAGTATGCTGAGTGGGCGGGGAGCTAGTATGCTGAGTGGGCGGGGAGCTAGTATGCTGAGTGGGCGGGGAGCTAGTATGCTGAGTGGGAGGGGAGGTAGTATGCTGAGTGGGCGGGGAGCTAGTATGCTGAGTGGGCGGGGAGCTAGTATGCTGAGTGGGCGGGGAGCTAGTATGCTGAGTGGGAGGGGAGCTAGTTTGCTGAGTGGGAGGGGAGGTAGTATGCTGAGTGGGCGGGGAGCTAGTATGCTGAGTGGGCAGGGAACTAGTATGCTGAGTGGGCGGGGAGCTAGTATGCTGAGTGGGCGGGGAGCTAGTATGCTGAGTGGGCGGGGAGCTAGTATGCTGAGTGGACGGGGAGCTAGGATGCTGAGTGGGCGGGCAGCTAGTATGCTGAGTGGGCGGGGAGCTAGTATGCTGAGTGGACGGGAACTAGTATGCTGAGTGGGAAGAGAGTTCTGTGAGATAGAAAACACCTGTGTCAAGCAACATGGACTCAGTGAGCAGTGTAATTATCTCAAGCAAATTTTCTGCAACCTCAAACAACATTGAAATTGCACTCAACATCTAATCCTGTTGTACATCACCTCATTACAAATAATTGAACTTGCTAGCCCAAATGGAATTGGACAATTCCCAAATGAAATTCTTGGACAATTTCAGTTGGGGTACAATTCATATATATATACACACACACACATACATACATATATATATATATACACACACACACACACACACACACACACACACACACACACACACACACACACACACACACACACACACACACACACACACACACACACACACACACACACACACACTGCTGAGTGGGAGGGGAGCTAGTATGCTGAGTGGACGGGGAGCTAGTATGCTGAGTGGGCTAGTATGCTGAGTGGGCTAGTATGCTGAGTGGGTGGGGAGCTAGTATGCTGAGTGGGCTAGTATGCTGAGTGGGTGGGGAGCTAGTATGCTGAGTGGGCTAGTATGCTGAGTGGGTGGGGAGCTAGTATGCTGAGTGGGTGGGGAGCTAGTATGCTGAGTGGGCTAGTATGCTGAGTGGGTGGGGAGCTAGTATGCTGAGTGGGCTAGTATGCTGAGTGGGTGGGGAGCTAGTATGCTGAGTGGGTGGGGAGCTAGTATGCTGAGTGGGCGGGGAGCTAGTATGCTGAGTGGGCGGGGAGCTAGTATGCTGAGTGGATGGGGAGCTAGTATGCTGAGTGGGTGGGGAACTAGTATGCTGAGTGGGGAGGGAGCTAGTATGCTGAGTGGGCTGGGAGCTAGTATGCTGAGTGGGCTAGTATGCTGAGTGGGCTAGTATGCTCAGTGGGTGGGGAGCTAGTATGCTGAGTGGGTGGGGAGCTAGTATGCTGAGTGGGCTAGTATGCTGAGTGGGTGGGGAGCTAGTATGCTGAGTGGGCGGGGAGCTAGTATGCTGAGTGGGCGGGGAGCTAGTATACTGAGTGGGCGGGGAGCTAGTATGCTGAGTGCTCTTAGAGCTGAAAATGTGATGGTTTTATGAATGAAGGCTTAGAGCTGAAAATGTGATGGTTTTATGAATGAAGGCTTAGAGCTGAAAATGTGATGGTTTTATGAATGAAGGCATAGAGCTGAAAATGTGATGGTTTTATGAATGAAGGCTTAGAGCTGAAAATGTGATGGTTTTATGAATGAAGGCTTAGAGCTGAACATGTGATGGTTTTATGATCTGTGGTGTGATGTCATTCCAGTCTGTCTGATCTGTGGTGTGATGTCATTCCAGTCGGTCTGATCTGTGGTGTGATGTCATTCCAGTCGGTCTGATCTGTGGTGTAATGTCATTCCAGTCTGTCTGATCTGTGGTGTGATGTCATTCCAGTCGGTCTGATCTGTGGTGTGATGCCATTACAGTCGGTCTGATCTGTGGTGTGATGCCATTCCAGTCAGTCTGATCTGTGGTGTGATGCCATTACATGTGTTTCCAGTGATGGTGTCTCTTGCGAAAGACTCCACGTATTGTTTGGCCTTGTGTCTATTGAGAACTGATGTCTCAATCAATGGTTGTCAATGATCTCTTCAGGGTTGTCGTGGAGGAAATCAAGCTTCCTGAAGTATCTCCATTGCAATAGGTTTGCTACTTCAGAGGTTCATTATCTGCTCCCGATGCACATTAGTGACGTCTGTGACTCAGCAGCAAATAGCAGCGTGTGATAATCAAGAGTTGTTTTTGTCATTCATGCTAACTCTGTGGTGCAGTGGTAAATGGTTGTCGTTAGCCTACAGTCTGTTGGATTGGCAGAGTCACCTTTTACATCACTCTTCCCTTGTTGCCTTCAACTTTACTATGGTTGTAAAACAGAATCTATGGTATTATTTAGGATGATTACAGTTTATTTTAAATTTTTTACAATCGCTAGGATCCATTTCCCAATATTTAGGTCACTTTTTCTAAACTCTTCACACTGTTCTCCTAACAGACTTTCAGCTTGGCACAGCAGTTAATTTCACATCCATAATGCACTGAAACTACCAAAACTCTTCACACTGTTCTCCTAACAGACTTTCAGCTTGGCACAGCAGTTCATTTCACACCCATAATGCACTGAAACTACCAAAACTCTTCACACTGTTCTCCTAACAGACTTTCAGCTTGGCACAGCAGTTCATTTCACATCCATAAATGCACTGAAACTACCAAAACTCTTCACACACGTCTCAAATCAGCACATTCTTCCGTCACACGAGCAAAGGTTGTCACCCAACAAGCACACGTTGTCACTCAATAAAACAACGACCTAAACAACACTAACAACAATGTTTTCTGTTGTCAAATGTCTTTACAAAACAAGAATGAAACCTCTCTACTGTTTATAATTCACTGCAGTTTATGTTACAGGAATGAATCAGACATGATGCTAAATGCTCTAATATGTTTTATGTCCATTTAATGGCATTGAGTGATTCCAAAATACAAGAATTTGTATGTACACCATCTACCGATACAGATACAGTAGCAATGCTAGTCAACCCTGTCTTCTGAATTCGGCCACAGGTTCTCATCCACGTCACATCTTATGTCATCTTGGACAATACACCTAGGAAAGAATCCTTTTGACATGCCTGGTCCATCCTTGGCAATCTTCTGCAGATATGTCCAGGCATCCAGCATGCATTGCGTTCAGGAGGGACATTTCATCATTTGATCAGGTGGTCATACACCTTCCAGCTCCGTGAGGAAAAGTGACACCATCCTGGGATGGGCTGCATACCGCCCTGTGACTGCATACCGCCCTGTGACTGCATACCGCCCGGTGACTGCATACCACCCTGTGACTGCATACCGCTCTGTGACTGCATACCGCTCTGTGACTGCATACCGCTCTGTGACTGCATACTGCTCTGTGACTGCATACCGTCCTGTGACTGCATACTGCTCTGTGACTGCATACCGCCCTGTGACTGCATACTGCTCTGTGGCTGCATACCGCTCTGTGGCTGCATACCGCCCTGTGACTGCATACCGCCCTGTGACTGCATACCGCCCTGTGACTGCATACCCCCCTGTGACTTCACGGGACTGGTGATATACCACATTGTCTCATACAATTACAAACGTTGGCCGATTTCGCCTCACTGTGACCCTTTCCTCACCTGACCCAACCCTTCCATAGAGGTCATCCAGGAATGTAATGAGACGCTCGGTGTTGTACGGCCCAATTAGCGGTTTGTGTAACAGCAATCCATCAGAGGATATTGCAGCACACATTGGGATGTTGGCACCCTTCTGGCCCGGGACATCCACTGTGGCTCTTTCCCCCAATCACATTCCTTCCTCGCTGTCGTGTTCTGGCCAAGTTGAAACCAGCCTCATCCACAAAGATGAATATGTGGGGTGATTGCCTGGCTTCAATCTCCATGACTCTCTAAAATAAATCCCCAAGGCAACATAAGAGTTAGGCTACTACGGTAGTTTACATTATACCTTAAAACGTGCCATCGTGTGCCTCTGCCCTGTTTTGGTTTTGTTCAAAACCAGTTCTGTATTTTATAGTCATCTTACCTGGACATATTGGTTCCTGAGTCGTTTGACTCGTTCAGAGTTCCTCTCAAAGGAGACACCTGCTTCATCCTGACTTGATGTTGTTTCAGGACTCTAGAAATAGTTGTTCTGGTTACGTTGTGAATATTTCCAAATGTAATGTTGTCTGCCCAAACACTCTGTCCTGAATCTCTGTGAGTTTTATGTCATTGTTTCTGATGACCTTATCAACGATTGCAGTTTCCTGCACAGCAGTGAAAGTCCTACCTTTCCTGTCTGTGGGAGGTAACCGTTGGGTCCTAAGCAGAAATACAAAAACAATCACACCAGTGGGTTTGGAGGCTTTGCTCAATTGACTTCTGTAATGAGCAGTTCAGTCAGATGCAGAATGCACATCTTACCTGTTGTTTTGCCTGAAATGTCTCACATTAGATGCCACTGTTGAGTGTTGCAGATTTGTCTGCACTCTCAGACCAGCCTCTTTCATTGATAGACCATGATTTATTACAGGATCAATTATAGTAGCTCTAATCTCATCTGAGACTACAGCTCTTGATCTTCCTCTCAGTCTTCTTCCACCACGTATACGTACTCCTCTTCCTCTCCCAGCCACTCTTCTTCCTCTCCCAGCCACTCTTCTTCCTCTCCCAGCCACTCCTCTTCCTCTCCCAGCCACTCTTCTTCCTCTCCCAGCCACTCCTCTTCCTCTCCCAGCCACTCTTCTTCCTCTCCCAGCCACTCTTCTTCCTCTCCCAGCCACTCCTCTCCCTCTCCCAGCCACTCTTCTTCCTCTCCCAGCCACTCCTCTTCCTCTCCCAGCCACTCCTCTTCCTCTCCCAGCCACTCTTCTTCCTCTCCCAGCCACTCCTCTTCCTCTCCCAGCCACTCTTCTTCCTCTCCCAGCCACTCTTCTTCCTCTCCCAGCCACTCTTCTTCCTCTCCCAGCCACTCTTCTTCCTCTCCCAGCCACTCCTCTCCCTCTCCCAGCCACTCTTCTTCCTCTCCCAGCCACTCCTCTCCCTCTCCCAGCCACTCCTCTTCCTCTCCCAGCCACTCCTCTATCTCTGGCTGGGTCCATGTTTACATTACAGTACAGCATTCTTCCTAAGATGTCCCCTTTTGTATAGATGGTAATGATATTGAAACTGAGTAGGCGTTCAGCTACAATGGGAGTCAGATGTGGTTGGTCTAATTGTTTTGATAGCATTTTTTAGATGTGAAGTATATTTCACTACGGCTACTAAGTAGAAACGTAGCAAATGGCTGCCTTATTATGTTGGGTTTTAAACGGTTGTGAACAGAGTATGTAAACAGGTTGTAAATTGGTTAATGTGATTGGATGTTAATTATTTGACTAGGCTACCTGTATTTGACATTGTAGGTACATAGCGTTTTGGGTGGTGGTTGTGTCTGAGGGAGAAAATAATTGTTGTCATTGAATGCATTTTGTGCCAAAACAATGAAAAATGATCCGCAGTTTTAGTCCACATAGACTGCTGTTGTGCAAAGAGTTGAAAAAGTGACCTAATGGGTCCTAGTGATGGTTAAAAAGTGTTAGACAGAAGCTTATACTAAATACAACACATTATTTAGCCTGATTTAGACTGAAGCTTATACTAAATACAACACATTATTTAGACTGATTATTAAGACAGAAGCTTATACTAAATACAACACATTATTTGAACAGTGCAGTGTAGTTTCACATAACTATAAATAGTGTGCCTTCAATGGGATTCAAACTCACAACCGAACGTTCTTGAATGTTCCACAGTTACCTGCTCTACCTGCTTAGCTACCAGTCAGGTGTAATTACCTCAGCCATAACATCACTACTTCAGGGCCCCTCAGCCGTAACATCACTACTTCAGGGCCCCTCAGCCGTAACATCACTACTTCTGGGCCCCTCAGCCGTAACATCACCTCAGCCGTAACATCACTACTTCAGGGCCCCTCAGCCGTAACATCACTACTTCAGTGCCCCTCAGCCGTAACATCACTACTTCAGGGCCCTTCAGCCGTAACATCACTACTTCAGGGTCCCTCAGCCGTAACATCACTACTTCAGGGCCCCTCAGCCGTAACATCACTACTTCAGGGCCCCTCAGCCGTAACATCACCTCAGCCGTAACATCACTACTTCAGGGCCCTTCAGCCGTAACATCACTACTTCAGTGCCCCTCAGCCGTAACATCACTACTTCAGGGCCCCTCAGCCGTAACATCACTACTTCAGGGTCCCTCAGCCGTAACATCACTACTTCAGGGCCCCTCAGCCGTAACATCACTACTTCAGGGCCCCTCAGCCGTAACATCACTACTTCAGGGCCCCTCAGCCGTAACATCACTACTTCAGGGTCCCTCAGCCGTAACATCACTACTTCAGGGCCCCTCAGCCGTAACATCACTACTAAAGTTATATAGTGCACCAAAAAGTGTTGGAACCACAACAAACCTTTTTGGTGTAATTAATAGTATTTTTTTCATATTTCTTTATAGAACGTTATGAAAGAGTTCTATATAGTACAAACAAGACAGGGTGGACTGTGGGCTGAAAGGGGAGGGTGGACTGTGGGCTGAAAGGGGAGGGTGGACTGTGGGCTGAAAGGGGAGGGTGGACTGTGGGCTGAAAGGGGAGGGTGGACTGTGGGCCGAAAGGGGAGGGTGTACTGTGAGCTGAAAGGGGTGGTTGGACTGTGGGGTGAAAGGGGAGGGTGGACTGTGGGGTGAAAGGGGAGGGTGGACTGTGGGGTTTACAATCGATGTAAAGCAGATGAAATGACTTTAGAAAGGTGCATCTACAACCTAAAGGGTTTATTTGGCTGTCCCCATGGGGGGGGGGGGGGGGGGGGGAGAGGGGAGAGAGAGAGAGAGAGAGAGAGAGAGAGAGAGAGAGAGAGAGAGAGAGAGAGAGAGAGAGAGAGAGAGAGAGAGAGAGAGAGAGAGAGAGAGAGAGAGAGAGAGAGAGAGAGAGAGAGAGAGAGAGACCATGGCGAGTAACAGACAGGGTTGGTTGGGTCCAGTTAATCGTTAGTAATGATAGAGATACAGTACGCACACACACATACTCCCACACACATATTCCCACACACATACTCCCACACACATACTCCCACACACATACTCCCACACACATACTCCCACACACATACTCCCACACACATAGATACTCAAACAATGATTTGACCTCAGAAACACCAACAGGTACTGTAGAATGAAGCAGTATCTAATCAAACAAACATAACCACCTGTACAGCAACACCAGGTTTCTAGATGAGATTAGACCCCACGGTACTGGGACAGATAAGCATCCCTGCTGTACCTTGGTGTGTGTGTGGGTGTGTGTGTGTGCGTGCGTGCGTGTTTGTGAACTCTCCCTCTCTCTCTCTCTCTCCACCTGTACAGCAACACAAGCCCAGGTTTCTAGATGAGATTAGACCCCACGGTACTGGGACAGATAAGCATCCCTGCTGTACCTTGGTGGGTGTGTGTGTGTGTGTGTGCGTGCGTGCGTGTGTGTGGGTAGTGACATTGCCAGAATGAAACAGAATAGATGTTAATTTGTGTAAAGCCCATGGGGATAGACAGACAGAGAGGAAGGAGGGAAGGAGATTCAGCCTGCCTGCGTGTGTGTGTCATCAAGTCGCCCTTCAATAATGTGTCTCTAAAGTTTTCATACATGTGGCAGGAGTTTAGGAAGTGCAGCTCAGTTTCCACCTCATTTTGTGGGCAGTTCACACATAGCCTGTCTTCTCTTGAGAGCCATGTCTGCCTACGGAGGGCCTTTCTCAATAGCAAGGCTATGCTCACTGAGTCTGTACATAGTCAAAGCTTTCCTTAATTTTGGGTCAGTCACAGTGGTCAGGTATTCTGCCGCTGTGTACTCTCTGTTTAGGGCCAAATAGCATTCTAGTTTGCTCTGTTTTTTTGTTCATTCTTTCCAATGAGTCAAGTAATTATCTTTTTGTTTTCTCATGATTTGGTTGGGTCTAATTGTGCTGTTGTCCTGGGGCTCTGTAAGGGTGTGTTTGTGTTTGTGAACAGAGCCCCAGGACCAGCTTGCTTAGGGGACTCTTCTCCAGGTTCATCTCTCAGTAGGTGATGGCTGTTGTGGGAGGTCCGGATTCACTTCCTTCTCTCTCCCCTCTCTCTCTCTCTCTCTCTCTCTCTCTCTCTGTCTCTCTCTCTCTCTCTCTCTCTCTCTATCTCTCTCTCTCTTTCTCTCTCTCTCTCTATCTCTCTCTCTCTCTCTCTCTCTCTCTCTCCCTCTCTCACACTCTCTCTCTCCCCCTCTCTCTCTCTCTCTCTCTCCCCCTCTCTCGCTCTCTCTCTCTCTCTCTCTCTCTCTCTCTCCCTCTCTCCCTCTCTCACGCTCTCTCTCTCAAGAGAGTGCATTAAAGCATATTTATGTTTTCGCTCTCTCCCTCCCCCTCTCTCAGATATGCACGGGACATTCATGGTGTTGCTTCCTCTCAGCATGATCATCATGGTTGTCGGAGGACTGATGGGTTCATCGGCCTGCTGGCCAGAGCTTACCTACTACTGCTGATGACTGGTGTACTGTTACTACTGGGAGGTAAGCACCTTATACCTTATACCCTATACCCTATACAATACACCCTTACCTCCAGAGCTTACCTACTACTGCTGATGACTGGTGTACTGTTACTACTGGGAGGTAAGCACCCTATACCTTATACCCTACACCCTATACCCTATACAAGATACTTTATACGCTATACCTTATACCCTATACCCTATACAAGATACTTTATACCCTATACCTTAAACCCTATACCTTATACCCTATACCTTATACCCTACACCCTATACCCCTACAAGATACTTTATACCCTATACCTTATACCCTACACCCTATACCCTATACAAGATACTTTATACCCTATACCCTATACCCTATACAAGATACTTTATACCCTATACCCTATACCCGACACTCTACACCCTATACCCTACACCTACACTCTATACCCTGTACGTTATACCCTACACCCTATACCTTATACCCTACACCCTATACCCTATACAATACACCCTTACCTCCAGAGCTTACCTACTACTGCTGATGACTGGTGTACTGTTACTACTGGGAGGTAAGCACCCTATACCCTACACCCTATACCCTATACAATATACCCTATACCTTATACCCTATACCCTATACAAGATACTTTATACTCTATACCCTATACAAGATACTTTATACCCTATACCTTATACCCTATACCCTATACAAGATACTTTATATCCTATACCTTATACCCTATACCTTATACCCTATACCTTATACCCTACACCCTATACCCTATACAAGATACTTTATACCCTATACCCTATACAATATACTTTATACCCTATACCCTATACCTTATACCCTATGCCTTATACCCTATACCCTATAACCTATACCCTATACCCTATACCCTATACCTTACACCTAAACTATACACCCTATACTTTATACCCTATACCCGACACTCTACACCCTATACCCCACAACCTACACCTACACTCTATACCCTATACTTTATACCCTATACCCTATACCTGACACTCTACACCCTATACCCTACACCCTACACCTACACTCTATACCCTGTACATTATACCCTATACCCTATACAATATACTTTATACCCTATACCCTATACAAGATACTTTATACCCTATACCCTATACCTTATACCCTATGCCTTATACCCTATACCCTATACCTGACACTCTACACCCTATACCCTACACCCTACACCTACACTCTATACCCTGTACGTTATACCCTATACCCTATACAAGATACTTTATACCCTATACCCTATACAAGATACTTTATACCCTATACCCTATACCTTATACCCTATGCCTTATACCCTATACCCTATACCCTATACAAGATACTTTATACCCTATACCCTATACAAGATACTTTATACCCTATACCCTATACCTTATACCCTATGCCTTATACCCTATACCCTATACCCTATACCTTACACCTTAAACTATACACCCTATACTTTATACCCTATACCCTATACCCGACACTCTACACCCCTATACCCTACACCCTACACCTACACTCTATACCCTATACTTTATACCCTATACCCGACACTCTACACCTTTACCCTACACCCTACACCTTTACTCTATACCCTGTACGTTATACCCTAAACCCTACACACTATACCCTACACCCTATACCCTACACAATACACCCTTACCTCCAGAGCTTACCTACTAATGCTGATGACTGGTGTACTGTTACTACTGGGAGGTAAGCACCTTATACCCTACACCTTATACCCAACACCTTATACGCTACACCGAATACCCTGCACCTTATTAGCTACCTGCTGCCTCTACACTCTAACCACTAGGCTGCCTGCCACCTCTACACTCTAACACTAGGCTACCTGCCGCCCAACACTCTAACCACTAGGCTACCTGCTGGCCCTACACTCTAACCACTAGGCTACCTGCCGCCTCTACACTCTAACCACTAGGTCACTAGGTTAGACCTGATGCCTGAGGATGTCCCTGTGTCTCCCTAGTGGTCAGTATGTCCCTGTGTTCTCCCTAGTGGTCAGTATGTGTCTCCCTAGTGGTCAGTTTGTCCCTGTGTCTCCCTAGTGGTCAGTATGTGTCTCCCTAGTGGTCAGTATGTCCCTGTGTCTCCCTAGTGGTCAGTATGTCCCTGTGTCTCCCTAGTGGTCAGTATGTCCCTGTGTCTCCCTAGTGGTCAGTATGTGTCTCCCTAGTGGTCAGTATGTCCCTGTGTCTCCCTAGTGGTCAGTATGTCCCTGTGTCTCCCTAGTGGTCAGTTTGTCCCTGTGTCTCCCTAGTGGTCAGTATGTGTCTCCCTAGTGGTCAGTATGTCCCTGTGTCTCCCTAGTGGTCAGTATGTCCCTGTGTCTCCCTAGTGGTCAGTATGTGTCTCCCTAGTGGTCAGTATGTCCCTGTGTCTCCCTAGTGGTCAGTATGTCCCTGTGTCTCCCTAGTGGTCAGTTGTCCCTGTGTCTCCCTAGTGGTCAGTATGTGTCTCCCTAGTGGTCAGTATGTCCCTGTGTCTCCCTAGTGGTCAGTATGTCCCTGTGTCTCCCTAGTGGTCAGTATGTGTCTCCCTAGTGGTCAGTATGTCCCTGTGTCTCCCTAGTGGTCAGTATGTCCCTGTGTCTCCCTAGTGGTCAGTTTGTCCCTGTGTCTCCTAGTGGTCAGTATGTGTCTCCCTAGTGGTCAGTATGTCCCTGTGTCTCCCTAGTGGTCAGTATGTGTCTCCCTAGTGGTCAGTATGTCCCTGTGTCTCCCTAGTGGTCAGTATGTGTCTCCCTAGTGGTCAGTATGTCCCTGTGTCTCCCTAGTGGTCAGTATGTCCCTGTGTCTCCCTAGTGGTTAGTTTGTCCCTGTGTCTCCCTAGTGGTCAGTATGTGTCTCCCTAGTGGTCAGTATGTCCCTGTGTCTCCCTAGTGGTCAGTATGTCCCTGTGTCTCCCTAGTGGTCAGTATGTGTCTCCCTAGTGGTCAGTATGTCCCTGTTTCTCCCTAGTGGCCAGTATGTCCCTGTGTCTCCCTAGTGGTCAGTATGTCCCTGTGTCTCCCTAGTGGTAAGTATGTGTCTCCCTAGTGGTCAGTATGTCCCTGTGTCTCCCTAGTGGTCAGTATGTCCCTGTCATTTGGTATTTTATCAGTAAACTCCTTTCCCCCATTTCCCTCCCTCCCTCCCTCCCTCCCTCCCTCCCTCCCTCCCTCCCTCCCTCCCTCCCTCCCTCCCTCCCTCCCTCCCTCCCTCCCTCCCTCCCTCCAGCTCTGTCCTCACTAACAGGGGTGAGTGTGTACATGGCCTACTCTGCTGCAGTCTTCCAGGAGGCTCTGTGTCTGGCTGAGCAGATGGGGGTCAATATGGAGGGGGTCCAGATCCTGTTTGGCTGGTCTCTGGTCCTGTCCTGGATCTCTAGTGGAACACAGCTATTCACCTCCGCTGGCTTCCTGCTGGCCTGCAGAACCATCACTACACAGAGACAGGAACTGAAATTATGAGACATGGAGGGAGGGGGAGAGGGAGGAGGAGAGAGAGGGAGGAGGCTTCCTGCTGGCCTGCAGAACCATCACTACACAGAGACAGGAACTGAAATTATGAGACATGGAGGGAGGGGAAAGGGAGGAGGAGAGAGAGGGAGGAGGAGAGAGAGGGAGGAGGCTTCCTGCTGGCCTGCAGAACCATCACTACACAGAGACAGGACCTGAAATTATGAGACATGGAGGGAGGGGGAGAGGGAGGAGGAGAGAGAAGGAGGGAGGAGGAGAGAGAGGGAGCGAGAGAAGCAGGAGGAGGAGAGAAAGGGAGGAGGAGAGGGAGGGAGGAGGAGAGGGAGGGAGGAGGAGAGAGAGGGAGGGAGGAGGAGAGGGAGGGAGGAGGAGAGAGAGGGAGGAGGAGAGGGAGGGAGGAGGAGAGAGAGGGAGGAGGAAAGAGAGGGAGGAGGAGAGAGGGAAGAGGAAAGAGAGGGAGGAGGAGGAAAGAGAGGGAGGAGGAGGAAAGAGAGGGAGGAGGAGGAAAGAGAGGGAGGAGGAGAAGAGAGGGAAGAGGAAAGAGAGGGAGAAAAAAATTAAACATGTTTTCTTGAATTTTAACAATTTTGACTTTGCAGCTGGCCTATCTAAGGGAAAAATCACTCCGTTCTGCCTCCAGGACAGGACGTCGACAATAAACCTCGACCTGCATCCTTGATGCAATTCAACTCGGTCCTCTCTCTCGTCTTGACATATCCATTTGATTGGTTAAGACACAAGGTGTACCTGGAGGGGAGGAGTGTTCATGTAACCGGGAAAAGATCACACAGTTAAAGGGGGACAATCTGTGATTGCTACATCCATCTTCTAGACACTTTTAGTGGTGGTGTGAACACATTGATGTTTTGAACAGCAGATTTCCCCTTTAAGTTGTATGGAGGAGAGATGTCTTGATGTGGCCAGGAAGGAAACACCTTCCCTGCACCACCTTAACTGGCTCCCAGTCAAACTACACCTCCCCTACAATAAACTACACCTCACCTACAATAAACTACACCTCACCTACAAGAAACTACACCTCGCCTACAAGAAACTACACCTCACCTACAAGAAACAATAAACCACACCTCGCCTACAATAAACTACACCTTGTCTACAAGAAACTACACCTCGCCTACAATAAACTACACCTCGCCTACAAGAAACTACACCTCGCCTACAAGAAACTACACCTCCCATACAAGAAACTACACCTCCCCTACAAGAAACTACACCTCGCCTACAAGAAACTACACCTCACCTACAAGAAACTACACCTCGCCTACAAGAAACTACACCTCGCCTAGAAGAAACTACACCTCGCCTACAAGAAACTACACCTCGCCTACAAGAAACAATAAACCACACCTCGCCTACAATAAACTACACCTCGCCTACAAGAAACTACACCTCGCCTACAAGAAACTACACCTCGCCTACAAGAAACTACACCTCGCCCTACAAGAAACTACACCTCGCCTACAAGAAACTACACCTCGCCTACAAGAAACTACACCTCGCCTACAAGAAACTACACCTCGCCTACAATAAACTACACCTCGCCTACAAGAAACTACACCTCGCCTACAAGAAACTACACCTCCCATACAAGAAACTACACCTCCCCTACAAGAAACTACACCTCGCCTACAAGAAACTACACCTCACCTACAAGAAACTACACCTCGCCTACAAGAAACTACACCTCGCCTAGAAGAAACTACACCTCGCCTACAAGAAACTACACCTCGCCTACAAGAAACAATAAACCACACCTCGCCTACAATAAACTACACCTCGCCTACAAGAAACTACACCTCGCCTACAAGAAACTACACCTCGCCTACAAGAAACTACACCTCGCCCTACAAGAAACTACACCTCGCCTACAAGAAACTACACCTCGCCTACAAGAAACTACACCTCGCCTACAAGAAACTACACCTCGCCTACAATAAACTACACCTCGCCTACAAGAAACTACACCACTCCTACAAGAAACTACACCTCGCCTACAAGAAACTACACCTCACCTACAAGAAACTACACCTCGCCTACAAGAAACTACACCTCGCCTACAAGAAACTACACCTCACCTACAAGAAACTACACCTCGCCTACAAGAAACTACACCTCGCCTACAAGAAACTACACCTCGCCTACAATAAACTACACCTCGCCTACAAGAAACTACACCTCACCTACAAGAAACTACACCTCACCTACAATAAACTACTCCTCGCCTACAAGAAACTACACCTCGCCTACAAGGAACTACACCTCGCCTACAATAAACTACACCTCGCCTACAAGAAACTACACCACTCCTACAAGAAACTACACCTCGTCTACAAGAAACTACACCTCACCTACAAGAAACTACACCTTGCCTACAAGAAACTACACCTCGCCTACAATAAACTACACCTCGCCTACAAGAAACTACACCTCGCCTACAAGACACTACACCTAACCTACAAGAAACTACACTTCGTCTACAAGAAACTACACCTCGCCTACAAGAAACTACACCTCACCTACAAGAAACTACACCTCACCTACAATAAACTACACCTCGCCTACAAGAAACTACACCTCGCCTACAAGAAACTACACCTCGCCTACAATAAACTACACCTCGCCTACAAGAAACTACACCACTCCTACAAGAAACTACACCTCGTCTACAAGAAACTACACCTCACCTACAAGAAACTACACCTTGCCTACAAGAAACTACACCTCGCCTACAATAAACTACACCTCGCCTACAAGAAACTACACCTCGCCTACAAGACACTACACCTAACCTACAAGAAACTACACTTCGTCTACAAGAAACTACACCTCGCCTACAAGAAACTACACCTCACCTACAAGAAACTACACCTCGCCTACAAGAAACTACACCTCGTCTACAAGACACTACACCTAACCTACAAGAAACGACACCTCGTCTTCAAGAAACTACACCTCGCCTACAAGAAACTACACCTCGCCTACAAGAAACTACACCTCGTCTACAAGAAACTACACATCGCCTACAAGAAACTACACCTCGTCTACAAGAAACTACACATCGCCTACAAGAAACTACACCCCACCTACAAGAAACTACACCTCGCCTACAAGAAACTACACCTCGCCTACAAGAAACTACACCTCACCTACAAGAAACTACACCTTACCTACAAGAAACTACACCTCGCCTACAAGAAACTACACCTCGCCTACAAGAAACTACACCTCACATACAAGAAACTACACCTCACCTACAAGAAACTACACCTCACATACAAGAAACTACACCTCGCCTACAAGAAACTACACCTCGCCTACAATAAACTACACCTCGCCTACAATAAACTACACCTCGCCTACAAGAAACTACACCTCACCTACAAGAAACTACACCTCGCCTACAAGAAACTACACCTCGCCTACACCTCGTGTGCACCATGGGGGGTCGTGCTTTCAGCTGCCCCCAAACTCTACAACTCTTCCCCCAGCGACCTGCACCTCTGACTCCATCACCACTTCAAAACCAGATTCAAACCCACCTGTTCAGTCTGGCTTTCTCCTCAGTCTGGCTTTCTCCTCAGTCTGGCTTTCTCCCCAGTCTGGCTTTCTCCTCAGCCTGGCTTTCTCCTCAGCCTGGCTTTCTCCTCAGTCTGGCTTTCTCCTCAGTCTGGCTTTCTCCTCAGCCTGGCTTTCTCCTCAGCCTGGCTTTCTCCCCAGTCTGGCTTTCTCCTCAGCCTGGCTTTCTCCCCAGTCTGGCTTTCTCCTCAGCCTGGCTTTCTCCCCAGTCTGGCTTTCTCCTCAGCCTGGCTTTCTCCCCAGTCTGGCTTTCTCCTCAGCCTGGCTTTCTCCCCAGTCTGGCTTTCTCCTCAGCCTGGCTTTCTCCTCAGCCTGGCTTTCTCCTCAGCCTGGCTTTCTCCTCAGTCTGGCTTTCTCCTCAGTCTGGCTTTCTCCTCAGCTTGGCTTTCTCCTCAGTCTGGCTTTCTCCTCAGCGTAGCCCAGCAAAACACAGCATCATATGATGCAAAATGCAAAAAAACTAAAAGGTTTTGGGTGAAATATTCCTTTTAAAGGTAATTAGCTTCAAATATTATAGTATTTTGATTGTCTTTTTTTATCCTATATTTTCCTGGGTCTGTTTTTGCTGTAAAGTTTTCTTGGTTTTTAGAAAGGTACTTTATATTCAGACTGAACACTGATACAATACACACATTCAGACAGAACACTGTTACAATACACACATTCAGACAGAACACTGATAAAATACACACATTGAGACAGAACACTGATAAAATACACACATTGAGACAGAACACTGATACAATACACACATTCAGACAGAACACTGATACAATACACACATTCAGACAGAACACTGATAAAATACACACATTGAGACAGAACACTGATACAATACACACATTCAGACAGAACACTGATACAATACACACATTCAGACAGAACACTGATACAATACACACATTCAGTCAGAACATTGATACAATACACACATTCAGACAGAACACTGATACAATACACACATTCAGACAGAACAATGATACAATACACACATTCAGACAGAACATTGATACAATACACACATTCAGACAGAACACTGATACAAAACACACATTCAGACAGAACACTGATACAATACACACATTCAGACAGAACACTGATACAATACACACATTCAGACAGAACACTGATACAATACACACATTCAGACAGAACACTGATACAATACACACATTCAGACAGAACACTGACACAATACACACATTCAGACAGAACACTGACACAATACACACATTCAGACAGAACACTGTTACAATACACACATTCAGACAGAACACTGATACAATACACACATTCAGACAGAACACTGTTACAATACACACATTCAGACTGAAAACGGATAAAATACACACATTCAGACAGAACACTGTTACAATACACACATTCAGACAGAACACTGTTACAATACACACATTCAGACAGAACACTGTTACAATACACACATTCAGACAGAACACTGATACAATACACACATTCAGACAGAACACTGATACAATACACACATTCAGACAGAACACTGATAAAATACACACATTGAGACAGAACACTGATACAATACACACATTCAGACAGAACACTGTTACAATACACACATTCAGACAGAACACTGATACAATACACACATTCAGACAGAACAATGATACAATACACACATTCAGACAGAACAATGATACAATACACACATTCAGACAGAACACTGATACAAAACACACATTCAGACAGAACACTGATACAATACACACATTCAGACAGAACACTGACACAATACACACATTCAGACAGAACATCCAGACAATGAAGAACGTCCTCTTATGATTCATACACTCCTTTCCCCCGACCTCTTCCTTGCCGTTGAGTCTTTTGGTGTTTCATTGGTCCATTGTTGATATCGTCCCAAAAATGTTTTGCATGTCAGCAATATTTCCAATGTACAGATATATATAATCAGATATATGGCCAGTGTGATGTATTTTCCACCCTATGTTGTCAGTCCTTAGATACTGAATATATATATGTTAGAGTCTGTAAGGTCTGTTACCTCCCTCCCTATAAGAGGTAACCCTTATTGGAGTGGTGGTTAGCAGTGGTTTGCTACAATACTGTACTATGGGTCACTGTTAGAAATCAGACTAACTGGACTAGACTCTGTATGTCACACAGGAATGTTATAATTCTGTTGTAACTAATGAACGGGTTGGTGAAATGACTTCATTCTGTTTTAACTAATGAATGTGCTGTTTTTCAGGTTTGACGGTTGTTTGAAAATGTCAGATGTGTAAAAAAACTATTCTTCAAATAAAGTTCAGTTAATAAAAACCTTAGAGAGAGAGAGAGAGAGAGAGAGAGAGAGAGAGAGAGAGAGAGAGAGAGAGAGAGAGAGAGAGAGAGAGAGAGAGAGAGATAGGCTCCTGCAATTTTCAGCATGTTCTTAAAAATAGATAGATTTAGAGTTAATTAAAATTGGATTGTTTGTCACACATGCAGGATGCTACCCTTTACAACATAACCTTCACTCCAAATCAAAACTGAAAAATATGCAACCTGATTTTGGACGGAATTACAGAATCACCTGGAAGGCTTACAACTACCAAAGATTATCATTCCAATTTATATACAGTAAATGCTCTGGGAAAACAACAGAAATCTGAAAACACCATCCAACCTGGATCTGAGTGAGTAATGTTTAGTCTGAAGCCATGTTTAATTTCCAAAAGCCAAGAAGAAAAGTACATGTTTTAATATGGCCTGAAAGCTAAATGAAGGCTGCCAAGCCTGATACAACTTCAATTAGAGATGACTTGTCAAGTGAGAGGTGTCAAAGCCCTTAAGCCCAACAATGGCAGGAGAGTCGCACAGTCTATTCCAACCAAATGAAGAGGGCTTAGAAGCTGCCTCCCGCTGTTCAGAGGTCATTAAAATACAGTACCCTGTGTATGTAAAGAATGATAAGGCAAGAAAACATCACAAAATTAAGCTCCTTATGGAAAATCAAGAGACACTTTTTGCTGACTATTATAAAAATGGGAACATCAGCAAACTCATCTTCCACACAGACCATCCCCTGGTCCAGTGTTATATTAACCAGACCATCCCCTGGCACAGTGTTATATTAACCAGACCATCCCCTGGCATGGCACAGTGTTATATTAACCCACTAACCCTCTGTTAAGAGGGGGGGGGGTGTTAACGAGGGGTGGAAACTCAGGATACTAGACAACGAGGAATCAGCTAATGCAAATCTTTATTTATAATCTTTAAGTCTTTTATTATAATCTTTAAGTCTGGAACAGTAATGGTACAGGGCGACCCCAAAGACTTTCAGCTAGACGTTCACCAAATCAAAGAATTAGCTCAGCAGGAGAAGCTCTCCCTTGAGAAAAATCCTCCCCCGAATGAGTCAGACCAGATCTCTTCATTATATAACCCCACGGACGAGCAACCCCCAGCGGAGAGTCAACCTCCCAGCACAGAGTACTACTCCCTCATTGAAATGAAGGATACATTCACTCAGCTGGAGGGAAGACAGGTGGAGCTGGAACAGCAGGTGATTACAGTCCAGTCAGCACAGACCCAAACAACAGCCCAGCACAACAACACCCCTCAACCAGACCTGGAGAGCTGGAGGTGGAGAGAGACATATCTGCACTCGGGACTGTGGTGAGACAGCTTCAACATGATAAAAAGCAAGAGCAGGAGAAGAACAGAACACTAGAGGAGAGGATCAGACTGCTGGAGGAGAGGTTGAGGGGGATGGAGGAGAGGTTGAGGGGGATGGAGTGTGACAGAGAACAACCTACTAGAGAGGTGGCCAACCCCACAGAGAAGCCAGCAGAAAAGCCCACCTCAGCTCCCGACAAAAGTCTCAATACCACAGCAGAACAGTCCACCCAAGACCCTGACCATAGCCACGACATCACAGCAGAACAGTCCACCCAAGACCCTGACCATAGCCACGACATCACAGCAGAACAGTCCACCCAAGACCCTGACCATAGCCACGACATCACAGCAGAACAGTCCACCCCAGACCCTGACCATAGCCTCGACATCACAGCAGAACAGTCCTCCCCAGACCCTGACCATAGCCTAGACATCACAGCAGAACAGACAAATGAAGAATCCCAAGCCCAGGGGCTCTCACCCCCTCTGAGAACCCCCCCCCTGTCAGCCACCCTGATAGCCCTTCACACCCACTGAGGACAAACACAAGACACAGATTGTACTCCATATGGACTCAAATGGGAAATTATACAAGAAAAACAACTTTTCCCAAACACAGTGTGTCTAAACTCTGGTGTCCAAACACCCAGTGCGCCCTAGACTTTCTGTCTGAGGACCAACTAGGTTCACCCAGCCACATAATATTACACGCAGGCACAAAAGACCTGAGAACACAGCAGGAAAGGGTTGCCACAGCACTGAAGGGAGTGATTGAAAAAGCTTCTTCTACTTTCCCCAATTCACAAGTGGTACCACACATTATCTCCACCCTGCTACCACACAGCGTGTAAACGCAAACATTTCCTGTGACTGTTCCTCAAAACTAAATGTTTTCCTGGCCCACCCCTCCACCCTGGACTTGAACAGCCTCTATGACCAGGTCCACCTCTACAAGGCAGCAGTGCCCACCACCCCACCCTGGACTTGAACAGCCTCTATGACCAGGTCCACCTCTACAAGGCAGCAGAGCCCACCCCTCCACCCTGGACTTGAACAGCCTCTATGACCAGGTCCACCTCTACAAGGCAGCAGAGCCCACCCCTCCACCCTGGACTTGAACAGCCTCTATGACCAGGTCCACCTCTACAAGGCAGCAGAGCCCACCTTCGCCCAGACTCTAAAGGACATCGCTCTCAAACGTAGCCCGAACACTTCACACAGGAGCAACAGATCAATAGACACCCCGCCCAGACCAGCGAGACACTCTCCCAGACCTGCGCGACCCTCCCCTGGACCGACAATTTGAGGACCCACGCTGAGAGGTCCTACATCCAGGCCACAAAACCACCAGCCATATACACACCAACACCAATCATCACCCCCCAAGTCAACCATGCCCACACCCTATTTAGGCCCCCTCAGATCAGACCTCCATTAAATTAATCAAAACAGGAACATTTGACATTTGCCTAGAAATTCAAAAGGAAATGATCTTAACAGAGAAAAATGTCCTACCTATATACCCCCACTAGAATCCCCATACTTTAATGAAGACAGTGTCGTGTCTTTGGCTATGCCGGATTAAGTGATATGACATAGTATTCTGTAAAATAATTTCTCTGTAATTGTAATTGAGCTAATCATGTAAATGTAATTAACTAGAGAGTCGGGCACCACAAAATAATATTTATAGAGCTGTTATCTTCCGAATAAACTCTTAAAGACCTAGTAATATTTTACCTCAATAGCAGTCAATATTAATTGTCACCTTAATTCAGTCTCATCTGAAAGTTGTAAATTCTTGGTTATCTTCACGAACCCTGGCTAACAAGTTGAATCAGCAATACAAAATTGGGTTTAATTATTTATTTACTAAATACCTAAATAATCACACAGAATTACACATACACATAATTAATCATACCTTGATTACAAGTTATGTCATAAAGGAAAACGTCCCTAGCGGGCGGAACAGATATGACAGCTTGTTAAACAAAAGAAAAGGGGCTGGGTTTGAGTGAAGGAGCGGGAAGACTGAAGAACAAAGGCGAAGCTGTGCTTTTGTAAATACAGTATCTTATGCATTCTAAATTTACCGCCCATTTGGAAAAGGAAAATGCAATAAATATTTACTCTGAGCTGCGCTTTGGTAGGTTGGTGGTTGCCCAACCGAGTCCTTTGAAGAATGTCTCTGGTTGTCAATTGGATACATTGTAGATAACTTCCTGGACAAAACGTTCCACTGTAATAGTGAAGGTGTAAACTGGGCAGTAGAAAATCTTAACAGTATATTTGACCTCTCAGCTTCCCTATCAAATCTAAAAAATGTCCAATAGAAAACTGAAGAAAAAGAACAATGACAAATGGTTTGACGAAAAATGCAAAAATCTAAGAAAGAAGTGAGAAAACCTGTCCAACCAAAAACACATTCACTATGGTGAATCACTAAATACACAGCGGTAATAAGAAGGAACAGCATGTCAGAAATCAGCTCAATGTAATTGAAGAATCCATAGACTCTAACCACTTCTGGGAAAATTGGAAAACACTAAACAAACACAAATAATTATCTATCCAAAATGGAGATGTATGGATAAACCACTTCTCCAATCTGATTGGCTCTATAACAAAGAACAAACAGCAAAAACATACATGATCAAATACAAATCATAGAATCAACCATTAAAGACCAGAACCCACTGGATTCCAGAACCCACTGGATTCTCTAATTACCTTGAATGAACTAGAGGACAAAATAAAAACCCTCCAACCCAAAAAGGCCTGTGGTGTTGATGGTATCCTTAATGAAATGATCAAATATACAGACAAATTCCAATTGGCTATAATAAAACTCTATAACATCATCATTAGCTCTGGCATCTTCTCCAATATTTGGAACCAAGGACTGATCACCCCAATCCACAAAAGTGGAGTTTTTTTTTTTTGACCCCGATACTACTATATGCGTCAACAGTAACCTTGGGAAAATCCTCTGCATTATCATTAACAGCAGACTCATACATTTCCTCAGTGAAAACAATGTACTGAGCAGATGTCGAATTGGCTTTTTACCGAATTACCATACGACAGACCACGTATTCACCCTGCACACCCTAATTGACAACCAAACAAACCAAAACAAAGGCAAAGTCTTCTCATGCTTTGATTTCAAAAAAGACTTTGACTCAATTTGGGGCAAATTGATGGAAAGTGGTGTTGGGGAAAAACATATGACATATAAAATCCACACAAACAACAAGTGTGCAGTTAAAATAGGCAATAAACACACATTTCTTCACACAGGGCCGTGGGGTGAGACAGGGATGCAGCTTAAGCCCCACCCTCTTCAACATAAAAATATCAGCGAATTGGCGTGGGCACTAGAAAAGTCTGCAGCAGCCGGCCTCATCCTACTAGAATCTGAGGTCAAATGTCTTCTGTTTGCTGATGATCTGGTGCTTCTGTCACCAACCAAGGAGGGCCTACAGCAGCACCTAGATCTTCTGCACAGATTCTGACAGGCCTGGGCCCTGATAGTAAATCTCAGTAAGACCAAAAAAATGGTGCTCCAAAAAAGGTCCAGTCGCCAGGACCACACATACAAATTCCATCTAGACACTGTTGCCCTAGAACACACAAAAACTATACATACCTTGGCCTAAACATCAGCGCCATACGTAACTTCCATAAAGCTGTGAACAATCTGAGAGACAAGGCAAGAAGGGCATTCTATGCCATCAAAAGGAACATAAAATTCGACATACCAATTAGGATCTGGCTAAACATACTTGAATCAGTTATAGAACCCATTGCCCTTTATGGTTGTGAGGTGTGGGGTCTGCCTACCAACGAATAATTCACAAAATGGGACAAACACCAAATTGAGACTCTGCATGCAGAATTCTGCTAAAATATCCTCTGTATACAACGTAGAACACCAAACAATGCATGCAGAGCAGATTTCGGCCGATACCCATTAATTATCAAAATCGAGAAAAGAGACGTTAAACCACCTAAAGGGAAGCGATTCCCAAACCTTCCATAACAAAGCCATCACCTACAGAGAGATGAACCTAGAGAAGAGTACCCTAAGCAAGCTGCTCCTGGGGCTCTGTTCACGAACAAAAACAGACCCCACAGAGCCCCAGGACAGCAACACAATTAGACCCAACCAAATCATGAGAAAATAGAAAGATAATTACTTCAAATCAAATCAAATGTATTTATATAGCCCTTCGTACATCAGCTGATATCTCAAAGTGCTGTACAGAAACCCAGCCTAAAACCCCAAACAGCAAGAAATGCAGGTGTAGAAGCACGGTGGCTAGGAAAAACTCCCTAGAAAGGCCAATACCTAGGAAGAAACCTAGAGAGGAACCAGGCTATGTGGGGTGGCCAGTCCTCTTCTGGCTGTGCCGGGTGGAGATTATAACAGAACATGGCCAAGATGTTCAAATGTTCATAAATGACCAGCATGGTACAATAATAATAAGGCAGAACAGTTGAAACTGGAGCAGCAGCACAGTCAGGTGGAAGTTGAAACTGGAGCAGCAGCATGGCCAGGTGGACTGGGGACAGCAAGGAGTCATCATGTCAGGTAGTCCTGGGGCATGGTCCTAGGGCTCAGGTCCTCCGAGAGAGAGAAAGAAAGAGAGAAGGAGAGAATTAGAGAACGCACACTTAGATTCACACAGGACACCGAATAGGACAGGAGAAGTACTCCAGATATAACAAACTGACCCCAGCCCCCTGACACATAAACTACTGCAGCATAAATACTGGAGGCTGAGACAGGACGGGTCAGGAGACACTGTGGCCCCATCCGAGGACACCCCCGGACAGGGCCAAACAGGAAGGATATAACCCCACCCACTTTGCCAAAGCACAGCCCCCACACCACTAGAGGGATATCTTTAACCACCAACTTACCATCCTGAGACAAGGCTGAGTATAGCCCACAAAGAAGTTTGCAGCCATCCACTTCCTTTTGTCTGAAACACATGCTTCTAGCGAGGGCAATTTTGGGGTTTCACCATGTTTCATTGAAATGTACAGCTGTGTGTCATAGCAGTGAAAGTTTACATTATGTTTTCGAATAACATCCCCAAGAGGTAAAATATATAGTGAAAACAATAGTGGTCCTAAAACGGAACCTTGAGGAACACCGAAATTTACAGTTGATTTGTCAGAGGACAAACCATTCACAGAGACAAACTGATATCTTTCCGACAGATAAGATCTAAACCAGGCCAGAACATGTCCGTGTAGACCAATTTGGGTTTCCAATCTCTCCAAAAGAATGTGGTGATCGATGGTATCAAAAGCAGCACTAAGGTCTAGGAGCACGAGGACAGATGCAGAGCCTCGGTCCGATGCCATTAAAATGTAATTTACCACCTTCACAAGTGCCGTCTCAGTGCTATGATGGGGTCTAAAACCAGACTGAAGCATTTCGTATACATTGTTTGTCTTCAGGAAGGCAGTGAGTTGCTGCGCAACAGCCTTCTCTAAAATTTTTGAGAGGAATGGAAGATTCGATATAGGCCGATAGTTTTTTATATTTTCTGGGTCAAGGTTTGGCTTTTTCAAGAGAGGCTTTATTACTGCCACTTTTAGTGAGTTTGGTACACATCCAGTGGATAGAGAGCCGTTTATTATGTTCAACATAGGAGGGCCAAGCACAGGAAGCAGCTCTTTCAGTAGTTTAGTTGGAATAGGGTCCAGTATGCAGCTTGAAGGTTTAGAGGCCATGATTATTTTCATCATTGTGTCAAGAGATATAGTACTAAAACACTTGAGCGTCTCTCTTGATCCTAGGTCCTGGCAGAGTTGTGCAGACTCAGGACAACTGAGGTTTGGAGGAATACGCAGGTTTAAAGAGGAGTCCGTATTTTGCTTTCTAATAATCATAATCTTTTCCTCAAAGAAGTTCATGAATTTATCACTGCTAAAGTGAAAGTCATCCTCTCTTGGGGAATGCTGCTTTTTAGTTAGCTTTGCGACAGTATCAAAAAAGGAATTTCGGATTGTTCTTATTTTCCTCAATTAAGTTAGAAAAATAGGATGATCGAGCAGCAGTAAGGGCTCTACGGTTCTGCACGGTACCGTCCTTCCAAGCTAGTCGGAAGACTTCCAGTTTGGTGTGGCGCCATTTCCGTTCCAATTTTCTGGAAGCTTGCTTCAGAGCTCAGGTATTTTCTGTGTACCAGGGAGCTAATTTCTTATGAGAATTTTTTTTAGTTTTTAGGGGTGCAACTGCATCTAGGGTATTGCGCAAGGTTAAATTGAGATCCTCAGTTAGGTGGTTAACTGATTTTTGTCCTCTGGCGTCCTTGGGTAGGCAGAGGGAGTCTGGAAGGGCATCAAGGAATCTTTGTGTTGTCTGTGAATTTATAGCACGACTTTTGATGTTCCTTGGTTGGGGTCTGAGCAGATTATTTGTTGCAATTGCAAACGTAATAAAATGGTGGTCCGATAGTCCAGGATTATGAGGAAAAACATTAAGATCCACCACATTTATTCCATGGGACAAAACTAGGTCCAGCGTATGACTGTGACAGTGAGTGGGTCCAGAGACATGTTGGACAAAACCCACTGAGTCGATGATGGCTCCGAAAGCCTTTTGGAGTGGGTCTGTGGACTTTTCCATGTGAATATTAAAGTCACCAAAGATTAGAATATTATCTGCTATGACTACAAGGTCCGATAGGAATTCAGGGAACTCGGTGAGAAACGCTGTATATGGCCCAGGAGGCCTGTAAACAGTAGCTATAAAAAGTGATTGAGTAGGCTGCATAGATTTCATGACTAGAAGCTCAAAAGACGAAAACGTCATTTTTTTTTTGTAAATTGAAATTTGCTATCGTAAATGTTAGCAACACCTCCGCCTTTGCGGGATGCACGGGGGATATGGTCACTAGTGTAGCCAGGAGGTGAGGCCTCATTTAAAACAGTAAATTCATCAGGCTTAAGCCATGTTTCAGTCAGGCCAATCACATCAAGATTATGATCAGTGATTAGTTCATTGACTATAATTGCCTTTGAAGTAAGGGATCTAACATTAAGTAGCCCTATTTTGAGATGTGAGGTATCATGATCTCTTTCAGTAATGACAGGAATGGAGGTGGTCTTCATCCTAGTGAGATTGCTAAGGCGAACACCGCCATGTTTAGTTTTGCCCAACCTAGGTCGAGGCACAGACACGGTCTCAATGGTGATAGCTGAGCTGACTACACTGAATGTGCTAGTGGCAGACTCCACTATGCTGGCAGGCTGGCTAACAGCCTGCTGCCTGGCCTGCACCCTATTTCATTGTGGAGCTAGAGGAGTTAGAGCCCTGTCTATGTTGGTAGATAAGATGAGAGCACCCCTCCAGCTAGGATGGAGTCCGTCACTCCTCAGCAGGTCAGGCTTGGTCCTGTTTGTGGGTGAGTCCCAGAAAGAGGGCCAATTATCTACAAATTCTAACTTTTGGGAGGGGCAGAAAACAGTTTTCAACCAGCGATTGAGTTGTGAGACTCTGCTGTAGAGCTCATCACTCCCCCTAACTGGGAGGGAGCCAGAGACAATTACTCGATGCCGACACATCTTTCTAGCTGATATGCACGCAGAAGCTATGTTGCGCTTAGTGATCTCTGACTGTTTCATCCTAACATCGTTGGTGCCGACGTGGATAACAATATCTCTATACTCTCTACACTCGCCAGTTTTAGCTTTAGCCAGCACCATCTTCAGATTAGCCTTAACGTCGGTAGCCCTGCCCCCGGGTAAACAGTGTATGATCGCTGGATGATTCGCTTTAAGTCTAATACTGCGGGTAATGGAGTCGCCAATGACTAGAGTTTTCAATTTGTCAGAGCTAATGCTGGGAAGCTTCGGCGTCTCAGACCCCGTAACGGGAGGAGTAGAGACCAGAGAAGAATCGGCCTCTGACTCCGACCCGCTGCTTAATGGGGAAAACCGGTTGAAAGTTTCTGTCGGCTGAATGAGCGACACCGGTTGACTTGACACATTGGAAAGAATTAACAAAAAACAGAGCAAACTAGAATGCTATTTGGCCCTTAACAGAGAGTACACAGTGGCAGAATACCTGACCACTGTGACTGACCCAAACTTAAGGAAAGCTTTGAATATGTACAGACTCAGTGAGCATAGCCTTGCTATGGAGAAAGGCCGCCGTAGGCAGACATGGCTCTCAAGATAAGACAGGCTATGTGCCCACTGCCCACAAAATGAGGTGGAAACTGAGCTGCACTTCCTAACCTCCTGCCCAATGTATGACCATATTAGAGAGACATATTTCCCTCAGATTACACAGATCCACAAAGAAGAATATCCACAAAGACTTTCACTTATTATGTTAGACATAATATGACATGTGTAATGTCTTTATTCTTTTGGAACTTCTATGAGTTGAATGTTTAATGTTCATTTTTGATTGTTTATTTCACTTTGTATATTATCTACCTCACTTGTTTTGGCAATGTTAAGATATGTTTCCCGATAAAGCCCCTTGTTGAATTGAATTGAATAGTGGTGAATAGCGGCAGCGTAGCCTAGTGGTTAAAGCGTTGGACTAGTAACCGGAAGGTTGCGAGTTCAAACCCCCGAGCTGACAAGATACAAATCTGTCATTCTGCTCCTGAACAAGGCAGTTAACCCACTGTTTCTAGGCCGTCATTGAAAATAAGAATGTGTTCTTAACTGACTTGCCTGGTTAAATAAAAAAATAAAAAAGGTAGGAGCAGATAGAGGTGAAAGGGATGTGCATGTAAACGTATATATTGTTAGGCTATTTTATGTAATTTTCATAAAAGGTTAATAAATTAGCAGCTAAATATGTTACATAGATGAATAGTAGAATCCAGGCTGTATCACAACCGGGGGCGATTGGGAGTCCCACAGGGCGGCACACAATTGACCCAGCGTTTTCCGGGTTTGGCCGGTGTTGTCATGTTCGTCATAACGAGGAGACCAAGGCGCAGCGTGATTAGAATACATTCGTCTTTATTTACACGAAGAACACTAAACAAACTAACAAAACAACAAAACGAACGTGAAGCTATAAACAACTAGTGCTGACATGTAAACTACACATCGACAATAACCCACCAAATACCCAAGGAATATGGCTGCCTAAATATGGTTCCCAATCAGAGACGACGATAAACAGCTCCCTCTGATTGGGAACCAATCTAGGCAACCATAGACATATAAACACCTAGACAATACAAAGCCCCTAGACAAGACAAAAACTAAACCAACCACCCTCGTCACACCCTGACCTAACCAACATAATAAAGAAAACGAAGATAACGAAGGTCAGGGCGTGACAGGTGTAGGCCCTCATTATAATAACAATTTGTTCTTAATTAATAACTTAGTTAAATAAAGGTCAAATTAAAAACTTTAAATAAATAATAATAATAATAACAAGCTAGTGTTTTGAGGGTGGACTGACTGTATTATTTAGCATTAATAGACCGGTTTTACGCACAACAACTTTCTATCCAAGCTGGGAGAGAGTGTGAAGATGGCTCAGTCATGCTGAGTTTAGGTTACAATCTGCAATGTTGGAATTACTGAACAGGTAATTACCATTAGTGCCATCAGCCAGTAGTCTACAAATGGCAGCATTGTGACGTTGTGTATAACTTAGTGAAACATTAGACTGACGACCACATAGTTGTACCAATAAACAGTTATCCTTTAGCTAAAGCAAAGCGATGCAGTACAAACCCTGGTACCACAGATAGCCTATCATTATTCAATATGCATGCAGCCACATGGACACGTCGCAATTTCAACACCAATGGGACAGCGATCGATAGCCTATAGGACTACTTTGTAAGTGGCTGTCTGGCAGACACATTGGATTTTAGAGGGAGACTCCGACCTTGCCGGGGTCCAGAGAAAGTGTGGCGCGCCACTGATCACAGGTCAGAGGTTAGACGTTGTTCGAGGAGCAGAACACGGAATGGAGTTATTCGCTTTCCTCACAGATGATTGGCTTTCAAAGACAGGCACTTTGATCAGACCAGCAGGAACACGCACGGTTAGCTAAAAATGGTCCAATCGTCTCAAAGGTGGAGAGGTGGATAGTGGAAGGAGACCAGGAGAACACGAGGTAGTAAAAGGAGACATTAATAGGTTTTCAACAAGAGAGCCTCCCTTCACCCCAAGGCCACACTACAACAGGTTTATTAACAACAATAGAGTCTCCCTCTACCAAAAACATGGTTTAATCCCAGCTATATACCACTATAGCAGGTTTAACAACAATAGAGTCAGGGTATTCACCTTAAGGTAGAGCCCTTATCCAGAGAGACTTAGTCAGGGTATTCACCTTAATGTAGAGCCCTCACCCAGACAGACTTAGTCAGGGTATTCACCTTAATGTAGAGCCCTCATCCAGAGAGACTTAGTCAGGGTATTCACCTTAAGGTAGAGCCCTCACCCAGACAGACTTAGTCAGGGTATTCACCTTAATGTAGAGCCCTCATCCAGAGAGACTTAGTCAGGGTATTCACCTTAATGTAGAGCCCTCATCCAGAGAGACTTAGTCAGGGTATTCACCTTAAGGTAGAGCCCTCATCCAGAGAGACTTAGTCAGGGTATTCACCTTAAGGTAGAGGCCTCATCCAGAGAGACTTAGTCAGGGTATTCACCTTAAGCTAGCGCAGGGTTACACAGGGTCTGGTTGACCTGTCCTAGTATATATATACCTGTCCTGTTATATATTACACAGGGTCTCGTTGACCTGTCCTGGTATATATTACACAGGGTCTGGTTGATCTGTCCTGGTATATATTCCACAGGGTCTGGTTGACCTGTCCTGTTATATATTACACAGGGTCTGGTTGATCTGTCCTGTTATATATTACACAGGGTCTGGTTGACCTGTCCTGTTATATATTCCACAGGGTCTGGTTGACCTGTCCTGTTATATATTACACAGGGTCTGGTTGACCTGTCCTGTTATATAGTACACAGGGTCTGGTTGACCTGTCCTGTTATATATTCCACAGGGTCTGGTTGACCTGTCCTGTTATATATTACACAGGGTCTGGTTGACCTGTCCTGTTATATAGTACACAGGGTCTGGTTGACCTGTCCTAGTATATATTACACAGGGTCTGGTTGACCTGTCCTGTTATATATTACACAGGGTCTGGTCGACCTGTCCTGTTATATATTACACAGGGTCTGGTCGACCTGTCCTGTTATATATTACACAGGGTCTGGTCGACCTGTCCTGTTATATATTACACAGGGTCTGGTCGACCTGTCCTGTTATATATTACACAGGGTCTGGTCGACCTGTCCTGTTATATATTACACAGGGTCTGGTTGACCTGTCCTGTTATATAGTACACAGGGTCTGGTTGACCTGTCCTAGTATATATTACACAGGGTCTGGTCGACCTGTCCTGTTATATATTACACAGGGTCTGGTCGACCTGTCCTGTTATATATTACACAGGGTCTGGTCGACCTGTCCTGTTATATATTACACAGGGTCTGGTCGACCTGTCCTGTTATATATTACACAGGGTCTGGTCGACCTGTCCTGTTATATATTACACAGGGTCTGGTCGACCTGTCCTGTTATATAGTACACAGGGTCTGGTTGACCTGTCCTAGTATATATTACACAGGGTCTGGTTGACCTGTCCTGTTATATAGTACACAGGGTCTGGTTGACCTGTCCTAGTATATATTACACAGGGTCTGGTTGACCTGTCCTGTTATATAGTACACAGGGTCTGGTTGACCTGTCCTAGTATATATTACACAGGGTCTGGTCGACCTGTCCTGTTATATATTACACAGGGTCTGGTTGACCTGTCCTGTTATATATTACACAGGGTCTGGTTGACCTGTCCTGTTATATATTACACAGGGTCTGGTTGACCTGTCCTAGTATATATTACACAGGGTCTGGTCGACCTGTCCTGTTATATATTACACAGGGTCTGGTTGACCTGTCCTAGTATATATTACACAGGGTCTGGTCGACCTGTCCTGTTATATATACACAGGGTCTGGTCGACCTGTCCTGTTATATATACACAGGGTCTGTATCTGATCACAATCCTCCCTGTTAGTGCCAGTGAAGTAGAGATGAATGTATCTTATAAATCGTTTTCACACCCAAACTTCATATGTCCGAACTCAAATGTGCTGATCAAAAATAACATGTTCGCTGTGGTAGAACGTTCATTCTGATTGCCAATTTTCTGCATTTTTCAGAGTGCTTTGCTTTCAGATGTGTCCATGTAAATATGATCGTTAGGGGAAAATGTTATTTTTGCAAAGGATGTAAAGTTTTTAAACCAACTATTATGTTAATCGCCTTATTGTGTGCATATAACTGCACCAAAAGTAGTTGGTTTGAGCATAAATTCAGCCACTACTCAGCAGGTCTTGTCTGGCTAATAGCCTACACAAATGAGCTGCAATATTCGAGGTAGATTTAATTAACTACAAGTGAATCCAACTTGAGACCCCCCGAAGTCCTCCGGAAGAGAACTGTCAGTGTCCTTGTTCTGATCTGAACTGTGCATTGTGCTCTCTAGCTTTGCTACATCTCACCATCTCTGTCTTCATCTCTCTCTCTCTCTCTCTCTCTCTCTCTCTCTTCATCTCTCTTCATCTCTCTC
>NW_022261983.1:17135868-17158368 GCF_002021735.2 Oncorhynchus kisutch
CTAGCTTACCGAGCTGTACCGACTAGCTAGGATAACTAGGATGCTGCTGGTAGAGTAGCTAGCTAGCTTACCGAGCTGTACCGACTCTATTCAGAAAAGTGTCTCAGAGTTTAAACTTTAATATCATAAGAAATAAGATTCTCTGATTTTAAAAGGTAAAACTGATTCTAGATCAGCACTATATGAACCCAGGCACATCTAGCATCAGTTTTGACTTATAGATCATCACGAATAATAAGATTGCGTCGACAGATCCTAGATCAGCACTATACTAAAATGTTTTTGTGGTTAGGGGCCCAGGTCTCTGACAAGCTTACTCATCATTTCTCTACCTCAGTTTACACTTGTTACACACATCTGCAGGATGAGATCGCTCTCACAGAGGTGAGAATGTCTTTTAAAAGAGAACATCCAGATGTGGTATTCATTGTGACATGAGTGTTCTGAGAATGCTGGAACAGCAGCGCTCGCTGAAATAGTCCATGTTTCATTGGTTGCCGTAACAACATTACAACATTAAGATGATTTCAGGGAGTGGAGGGTTATTTCACAGTTCATAAGCCTTATAACCCCCCCCCCCCAAAAAAAATACTTTGGATTTATAGACTTCTGAGTCAAGCTAATTTTTTACTGGATGGACTGAGGAAGCTCTCACAGAGGAGTGGTAATGTTGGTGTCCCAAGTGGCACCCTATTCCCTATATATAGTGCACTACTTTAGACCAGAGCCCTATGGTACCCTATTCCCTATATATAGTGCACTACTTTAGACCAGAGCTCAATGACACCCTATTCCCTATATATAGTGCACTACTTTTGACCAGAGCTCAATGACACCCTATTCCCTATATATAGTGCACTACTTTAGACCAGAGCTCAATGACACCCTATTCCCTATATATAGTGCACTACTTTTGACCAGAGCTCAATGACACCCTATTCCCTATATATAGTGCACTACTTTAGACCAGAGCTCTATGACACCCTATTCCCTATAAATAGTGCACTACTTTTGACCAGAGCTCAATGACACCCTATTCCCTATATATAGTGCACTACTTTAGACCAGAGCCCTATGGTACCCTATTCCCTATATATAGTGCACTACTTTAGACCAGAGCCCTATGGTACCCTATTCCCTATATATAGTGCACTACTTTAGACCAGAGCCCTATGGTACCCTATTCCCTATATAGTACACTACTTTTGACCAGAGCCCTATGATACCTTAATCCCTACATAGTGCACAACTTTGACGAGAGCCAATAGGTATTGCACTAAGGACTAACGGGACCATTTGGGAGATAGCCAATGTCTGTTTTCAAAAATAACATGTTGGAGGCATCCATCATGAGCGTCTTGAGACATACCACTCTGACAGAGGAGTGATAATATCTCTCAAAGAGAACATCCATCTTTGGTATTCATCTGGACAGATATTCAGTACCTAGTCGTCCCCACGTCTCCCCTATAAAAGAACTGAAAGAACGTCCACATGTGTTATTATAGATGATCAATAACGATCGTGTACTGCGGTTGTTTGCTTTTGTTGAATGGAGAGTGGTTAGAGACTGCTCAAGGGAGAGAGGTTAGAGACTGTTCAAGGGAGAGTGGTTAGAGACTGTTGAAGGGAGAGTGGTTAGAGACTGTTCAAGGGAGAGAGGTTAGAGACTGTTCAAGGGAGAGAGGTTAGATACTGTTCAGGGGAGTGTGGTTAGAGACTGGTGAAAGGAGAGGTTAGAGACTGTTGAAAGGAGAGGTTAGAGACTGTTGAAAGGAGAGGTTAGAGACTGTTCAAGGGAGAGTGGTTAGAGACTGCTCAAGGGAGAGTGGTTAGAGACTGTTGAAAGGAGATGTTAGAGACTGCTCAAGGGAAAGTGGTTAGAGACTGCTCAAGGGAGAGTGGTTAGAGACTGCTCAGGGGAGAGTGGTTAGAGACTGCTCAAGGGAGAGTGGTTAGATACTGTTCAAGGGAGTGTGGTTAGAGACTGTTCAAGGGAGAGTGGTTAGAGACTGTTCAAGGGAGAGTGGTTAGAGACTGCTCAAGGGAGAGTGGTTAGAGACTGCTCAAGGGAGAGAGGTTAGAGACTGTTGAAGGGAGAGTGGTTAGAGACTGTTCAAGGGAGAGACTTAGAGACTGTTCAAGGGAGAGTGGTTAGAGACAGCTCAAGGGAGAGACTTAGAGACTGTTCAAGGGAGAGTGGTTAGAGACAGCTCAAGGGAGAGGTTAGAGACTGTTCAAGGGAGAGGTTAGAGACTGTTCAAGGGAGAGGTTAGAGACTGCTCAAGGGAGAGACTTAGAGACGGTTCAAGGGAGAGGTTAGAGACTGCTCTCACAGCAAGGAGGTAATGTATGTGTTTGAAAAGCTGAATTTTATTACACCCGGCCGTGTGGGAAACAACAGCCCCAGCTAGCAACACCTCAGAGTTGAGAGTTCTTCTCCACGCGGCTGACACACAGTTCATACTCAATAAGCAATAAGGCCCGAGGGGGTGTGGTATATGGCCAATATACCGTGGCTAAGGGCTGTTCTTAGGCACAATGCAACGTAAATTCAATAAGGCCCGAGGGGGTGTGGTATATGGCCAATATACCGTGGCTAAGGGCTGTTCTTAGGCACAATGCAACGTAAATTCAATAAGGCCCGAGGGGGTGTGGTATATGGCCAATATACCGTGGCTAAGGGCTGTTCTTAGGCGCAATGCAACGTAATCCCCTAAAGTAATGATTTATCATGAGAGGGCCATAAACAATAACTAGTAATGCTGCATACTGTTTGAAAGGTTATAAAATATCACCTTTCTAGAATTAAAAATAAAACCCCCAAAAATTGCTGAGGTACACAGTACAACTGTGACACATAAAAACACGAGGTCAAGTACACAGTACAACTGTGACACACGTAAAAACACGAGGTCAAGTACACAGTACAACTGTGACACACATAAAAACACGAGGTCAAGTACACAGTACAACTGTGACACATAAAAACACGAGGTCAAGTACACAGTACAACTGTGACACATAAAAACACGAGGTCAAGTACACAGTACAACTGTGACACACATAAAAACACGAGGTCAAGTGCACAGTACAACTGTGACACATAAAAACACGAGGTCAAGTACACAGTACAACTGTGACACACATAAAAACACGAGGTCAAGTACACAGTACAACTGTGACACACATAAAAACACGAGGTCAAGTGCACAGTACAACTGTGACACACATAAAAACACGAGGTCAAGTGCACAGTACAACTGTGACACATAAAAACACGAGGTCAAGTGCACAGTACAACTGTGACACACATAAAAACACGAGGTCAAGTGCACAGTACAACTGTGACACACATAAAAACACAACATATTTTACATGATGCATTTTCTATTCAACAAAACTGAATGAATAAGACTTGAATTGATATATGCTTTCTAAACCCAGTGTAGCAGTGTGATGTCGTTCCCCTAGATGATGCACCAAGTTGCACACGAGGACCAATTCAAATAGGCCAGGTCAAGAGGGGATGTTAATCATTTGATAATAGTAATAATAATGATTCAGTGTATTTTTTGATTTATTTACAGCTGCATAGCTAATGTTTTTCTTTGGTGTACAAACACTTTTTCATATCAATATTGTAGATGTGATTGTAAACGTTTTTTAATATTTTGGTTTGGCCCGTCGCGGGTTTTCTGTATTTCCGTACCCCCTTATTGTTCTCTTTTGCCTGACCTTCGGCATAGCGAGGTGCCTGAGAGCTAGGACTGTGCCAAGGGTTAACATAATGTGTGTTGTCTCTTCGTGTGCAGGTGTCTGAGAGCTAGGACTGCGCCAAGGGTTAACATAATGTGTGTTGTCTCTTCGTGTGCAGGTGTCTGAGAGCTAGGACTGCGCCAAGGGTTAACATAACGTGTGTTGTCTCTTCGTGTGCAGGTGCCTGAGAGCTAGGACTGTGCCAAGGGTTAACATAATGTGTGTTGTCTCTTCGTGTGCAGGTGCCTGATAGCTAGGACTGTGCCAAGGGTTAACATAATGTGTGTTGTCTCTTCGTGTGCAGGTGCCTGAGAGCTAGGACTGCGCCAAGGGTTAACATAATGTGTGTTGTCTCTTCGTGTGCAGGTGCCTGAGAGCTGTGACTGCGCCAAGGGTTAACATAATGTGTGTTGTCTCTTCGTGTGCAGGTGCCTGAGAGCTAGGACTGCGCCAAGGGTTAACATAATGTGTGTTGTCTCTTCGTGTGCAGGTGCCTGATAGCTAGGACTGTGCCAAGGGTTAACATAATGTGTGTTGTCTCTTCGTGTGCAGGGGGCAAATAAAAATAATTCAACTAGCAGACCTTCAGTTGTGGCAGCGTCCTAATTAAAAGTACACAACACAGAATGAACCACGCTACAATAGCATAATAAAAATATTAAGTTACTAACTATAAGATTTCACCTTCCTTATAACTGTCAAATACACAATTATATGTTTAGTGTTAGAAAACATTTTCATATTTTCTAAAGGTCTTTCTTGATCAAAACGTCTGCCCCCCTCCCCATCACCGTGAATGTCTCACAGAGCTCCAGCTCGGGCTTCCTGAACTCGTTAGGATTAATGAGTATAAATCGATTGCTCCGTGTGCTCCGGAGATGAAATCACTCTGTCCTGCTGCTCTAAGATGTGGTGATTACAAGCATGTGCTTTGTTAATGGCTGTGACGTAAGGTTCAACCAGAGGTTGAATGACACGGTGGGAGTGATATCCTCGCTTCAAGTGGTCTTAATTGTTAATGGCTGTGACGTAAGGTTCAACCAGAGGTTGAATGACACGGTAGGAGAGATATCCTCGCTTCAAGTGGTCTTAATTGTTAATGGCTGTGACGTAAGGTTCAACCAGAGGTTGAATGACACGGTGGGAGTGATATCCTAGCTTCAAGTGGTCTTAATTGTTAGTGGCTGTGACGTAAGGTTCAACCAGAGGTTGAATGACACGGTAGGAGTGATATCCTCGCTTCAAGTGGTCTTAATTGTTAATGGCTGTGACGTAAGGTTCAACCAGAGGTTGAATGACACGGTAGGAGTGATATCCTCGCTTCAAGTGGTCTTAATTGTTAATGGCTGTGACGTAAGGTTCAACCAGAGGTTGAATGACACGATGGGAGTGATATCCTAACTTCAAGTGGTCTTAATTGTTAATGGCTGTGACGTAAGGTTCAACCAGAGGTTGAATGACACGGTAGGAGTGATATCCTAGCTTCAAGTGGTCTTAATTGTTAATGGCTGTGAATAAGGTTCAACCAGAGGTTGAATGACACGATGGGAGTGATATCCTCGCTTCAAGTGGTCTTAATTGTTAATGGCTGTGACGTAAGGTTCAACCAGAGGTTGAATGACACGTTAGGAGTGATATCCTAGCTTCAAGCGGTCTTAATTGTTAATGGCTGTGACATAAGGTTCAACCTGAGGTTGAATGACACGATGGGAGTGATATCCTCGCTTCAAGTGGTCTTAATTGTTAATGGCTGTGACGTAAGGTTCAACCAGAGGTTGAATGACACGATGGGAGTGATATCCTAGCTTCAAGTGGTCTTAATTGTTAATGGCTGTGACGTAAGGTTCAACCAGAGGTTGAATGACACGGTGGGAGTGATATCCTCGCTTCAAGTGGTCTTAATTGTTAATGGCTGTGACGTAAGGTTCAACCAGAGGTTGAATGACACGGTGGGAGTGATATCCTAGCTTCAAGTGGTCTTAATTGTTAATGGCTGTGACGTAAGGTTCAACCAGAGGTTGAATGACACGGTGGGAGTGATATCCTAGCTTCAAGTGGTCTTAATTGTTAATGGCTGTGACGTAAGGTTCAACCAGAGGTTGGCACTTTGTTTACATACTCATCTCATATGTATATACTGCACTCAATACCATCTACTGTATCTTGCCTATGCCGCTCTGTACCATCACTCACTCATATATCTTTATGTACATATTCTTTATCCCCTTACACTTGTGTCTATAAGGTAGTAGTTTTGGAATTGTTAGCTAGATTACTTGTTGGTTATTACTGCATTGTCGGAACTAGAAGCACAAGCATTTCGCTACACTCGCATTAACATCTGCTAGCCATGTGTATGTGACAAATAAAATTTGATTTGATTTGAGGTTGAATGACACGGTAGGAGTGATATGCTAGCTTCAAGTGGTCTCAGACTGCACACATCCTACTTCACACAGGTTCAGAAAAAAATATATTACTGTGTCCATGGGAACCAGGGCTGTGGCTCAATGCAAGCCATTTGGATCTATAGTATTCACAGGTCAATGCAAGCCATTTGGATCTATAGTATTCACAGGTCAATGCTCAATGCAAGCCATTTGGATCTATAGTATTCACAGGTCGATACTCAATGCAAGCCATTTGGATCTATAGTATTCACAGGTCAATGCAAGCCATTTGGATCTATAGTATTCACAGGTCGATACTCAATGCAAGCCATTTGGATCTATAGTATTCACAGGTCAATGCAAGCCATTTGGATCTATAGTATTCACAGGTCGATGCTCAATGCAAGCCATTTGGATCTATAGTATTTACAGGTCGATACTCAATGCAAGCCATTTGGATCTATAGTATTCACAGGTCAATGCAAGCCATTTGGATCTATAGTATTCACAGGTCAATGCAAGCCCTTTGGATCTACAGTATTCACAGTCAATGCAAGCCATTTGGATCTATAGTATTCACAGGTCAATACTCAATGCAAGCCATTTGGATCTACAGTATTCACAGGTCGATGCTCAATGCAAGCCATTTGGATCTATAGTATTCACAGGTCAATGCAAGCCATTTGGATCTACAGTATTCACAGGTTAATACAAGCCATTTGGATCTACAGTATTCACAGGTTAATGCAAGCCATTTGGATCTATAGTATTCACAGGTCAATGCAAGCCATTTGGATCTACAGTATTCACAGGTCGATGCTCAATGCAAGCCATTTGGATCTATAGTATTCACAGGTCAATACTCAATGCAAGCCATTTGGATCTACAGTATTCACAGGTCGATGCTCAATGCAAGCCATTTGGATCTATAGTATTCACAGGTCAATGCAAGCCATTTGGATATATAGTATTCACAGGTCAATGCAAGCCATTTGGATCTACAGTATTCACAGGTTAATGCAAGCCATTTGGATCTATAGTATTCACAGTTTAATGCAAGCCATTTGGATCTATAGTATTCACAGGTCAATGCAAGCCATTTGGATCTACAGTATTCACAGGTCAATGCAAGCCATTTGGATCTATAGTATTCACAGGTCGATGCTCAATGCAAGCCATTTGGATCTATAGTATTCACAGGTTAATGCAAGCCATTTGGATCTATAGTATTCACAGGTTAATGCAAGCCATTTGGATCTATAGTATTCACAGGTCAATGCAAGCCATTTGAATCTACAGTATTCACAGGTCGATGCTCAATGCAAGCCATTTGGATCTACAGTATTCACAGGTCAATGCAAGCCATTTGGATCTACAGTATTCACAGGTCGATGCTCAATGCAAGCCATTTGGATCTACAGTATTCACAGATCGATGCTCAATGCAAGCCATTTGGATCTATAGTATTCACAGGTCAATGCAAGCCATTTGGATCTACAGTATTCACAGGTCAATGCAAGCCATTTGGATCTACAGTATTCACAGGTCGATGCTCAATGCAAGCCATTTGGATCTACAGTATTCACAGATCGATGCTCAATGCAAGCCATTTGGATCTATAGTATTCACAGGTCAATGCAAGCCATTTGGATCTACAGTATTCACAGGTCAATGCAAGCCATTTGGATCTACAGTATTCACAGGTCAATGCAAGCCATTTGGATCTATAGTATTCACAGGTCAATGCAAGCCATTTGGATCTACAGTATTCACAGGTCAATGCAAGCCATTTGGATCTACAGTATTCACAGGTCAATACTCAATGCAAGCCATTTGGATCTACAGTATTCACAGGTCGATGTAAAACATCATACCAGTTCGGACATTTGGTCCGTGAATGTTCCTCTGGCAAGGGGAGGCCGATGAGGGGCGGGGGGGGTTATGTTCCTCTGGCAAGGGGAGGCCGATGAGGGGCGGGGGGGGGTTATGTTCCTCTGGCAAGGGGAGGCCGATGAGGGGCGGGGAGGGTTATGTTCCTCTGGCAAGGGGAGGCCGATGAGGGGCCGGGGGGGTTATGTTCCTCTGGCAAGGGGAGGCCGATGAGGGGCCGGGGGGGTTATGTTCCTCTGGCAAGGGGAGGCCGATGAGGGGCCGGGGGGGTTATGTTCCTCTGGCAAGGGGAGGCCGATGAGGGGCGGGGGGGGTTATGTTCCTCTGGCAAGGGGAGGCCGATGAGGGGCCGGGGGGGTTATGTTCCTCTGGCAAGGGGAGGCCGATGACAGATTTCATCATCAGATCAACACCACGAAGTTTGCAATTGTGTCTATTTTGCTCAAAAATGTATTTTTTTTACACTTAAAGGAAAAATCCACCCAAAACAACTCATCCCTTTAAATGATAGTGTTAAATTACACGAATATGTGAGAACGATATTTTTCGTGAACAAATGTTTCATTTGCAAATCAAACTTTGTCACATTCGCCGAATACAACAAGTGTAGACCTTACCGTGAAATGCTTACTTACAAGCCCTTAACCAACAGTGTAGACCTTACCGTGAAATGCTTACTTACAAGCCCTTAACCAACAGTGTAGACCTTACCGTGAAATGCTTACTTACAAGCCCTTAACCAACATTGTAGACCTTACCGTGAAATGCTTACTTACAAGCCCTTAACCAACAGTGTAGACCTTACGATGAAATGCTTACTGACAAGCCCTTAACCAACAGTGTTGACCTTACCGTGAAATGCTTACTTACAAGCCCTTAACCAACAGTGTTGACCTTACCGTGAAATGCTTACTTACAAGCCCTTAACCAACAGTGTAGACCTTACCGTGAAATGCTTACTTACAAGCCCTTAACCAACAGGTGTAGACCTTACGGTGAAATGCTTACTGACAAGCCCTTAACCAACAGTGTTGACCTTACCGTGAAATGCTTACTTACAAGCCCTTAACCAACAGTGTTGACCTTACCGTGAAATGCTTACTTACAAGCCCTTAACCAACAGTGTAGACCTTACCGTGAAATGCTTACTGACAAGCCCTTAACCAACAGTGTAGACCTTACCGTGAAATGCTTACTTACAAGCCCTTAACCAACAGTGTAGACCTTACCGTGAAATGCTTACTTACAAGCCCTTAACCAACAGTGTAGACCTTACCGTGAAATGCTTACTTACAAGCCCTTAACCAACAGTGTAGACCTTACCGTGAAATGCTTACTGACAAGCCCTTAACCAACAGTGTAGACCTTACCGTGAAATGCTTACTTACAAGCCCTTAACCAACAGTGTAGACCTTACCGTGAAATGCTTACTTACAAGCCCTTAACCAACAGTGTAGACCTTACCGTGAAATGCTTACTTACAAGCCCTTAACCAACTGTGTAGACCTTACCATGAAATGCTTACTTACAAGCCCTTAACCAACAGTGTAGACCTTACCATGAAATGCTTACTTACAAGCCCTTAACCAACTGTGTAGACCTTACCGTGAAATGCTTACTTACAAGCCCTTAACCAACAGTGTAGACCTTACCATGAAATGCTTACTTACAAGCCCTTAACCAACAGTGTAGACCTTACCATGAAATGCTTACTTACAAGCCCTTAACCAACTGTGTAGACCTTACCATGAAATGCTTACTTACAAGCCCAACAGTGCAGTTCAAGAAGACATTAAGAAAATATTTCCAGCCAGCTTCTGTCCTCCTCTGGGTACACTGACCTCAGTACAACACCTAGGAGGCTCAGGCTTCTCATGCCCTTCCAAAGACTTATACTACCTGTCAAAAGATTGGACACACCTACTCATTCAAGGGTTTTTCTTTTATTTTTTACTATTTTCTACATTGTAAAGTAATAGTGATGACATCACAACTATGAAATAACACATATGGAATCATGTAGTAAACAAAAAATTGTTAAACAAATCAAAATATATTTTATATTTGAGATTCTTCAAAAAAAAAGTTTTATCTATTTAACCAGGCAAGTAACTAACTGGTCTAGGAACAGTGGGTTAACTGGTCTAGGAACAGTGGGTTAACTGGCCTAGGAACAGTGGGTTAACTGACCTAGGAACAGTGGGTTAACTGGTCTAGGAACAGTGGGTTAACTGACCTAGGAACAGTGGGTTAACTGGTCTAGGAACAGTGGGTTAACTGGCCTAGGAACAGTGGGTTAACTGGCCTAGGAACAGTGGGTTAACTGGTCTAGGAACAGTGGGTTAACTGGTCTAGGAACAGTGGGTTAACTGGCCTAGGAACAGTGGGTTAACTGGTCTAGGAACAGTGGGTTAACTGGCCTAGGAACAGTGGGTTAACTGGTCTAGGAACAGTGGGTTAACTGGTCTAGGAACAGTG
The DNA here is from genome assembly GCF_002021735.2 of Oncorhynchus kisutch. Lineage (NCBI taxonomy): Eukaryota > Metazoa > Chordata > Actinopteri > Salmoniformes > Salmonidae > Oncorhynchus > Oncorhynchus kisutch. The sequence goes on from NW_022261983.1 coordinate 17,146,386, forward strand.
GGTTAACTGGTCTAGGAACAGTGGGTTAACTGGCCTAGGAACAGTGGGTTAACTGGTCTAGGAACAGTGGGTTAACTGGCCTAGGAACAGTGGGTTAACTGGCCTAGGAACAGTGGGTTAACTGGTCTAGGAACAGTGGGTTAACTGGTCTAGGAACAGTGGGTTAACTGGCCTAGGAACAGTGGGTTAACTGGTCTAGGAACAGTGGGTTAACTGGCCTAGGAACAGTGGGTTAACTGGTCTAGGAACAGTGGGTTAACTGGTCTAGGAACAGTGGGTTAACTGGCCTAGGAACAGTGGGTTAACTGGCCTAGGAACAGTGGGTTAACTGGTCTAGGAACAGTGGGTTAACTGGCCTAGGAACAGTGGGTTAACTGGTCTAGGAACAGTGGGTTAACTGGTCTAGGAACAGTGGGTTAACTGGTCTAGGAACAGTGGGTTAACTGGTCTAGGAACAGTGGGTTAACTGGCCTAGGAACAGTGGGTTAACTGGTCTAGGAACAGTGGGTTAACTGGCCTAGGAACAGTGGGTTAACTGGTCTAGGAACAGTGGGTTAACTGGCCTAGGAACAGTGGGTTAACTGGCCTAGGAACAGTGGGTTAACTGGTCTAGGAACAGTGGGTTAACTGGTCTAGGAACAGTGGGTTAACTGGCCTAGGAACAGTGGGTTAACTGGTCTAGGAACAGTGGGTTAACTGGTCTAGGAACAGTGGGTTAACTGGCCTAGGAACAGTGGGTTAACTGGCCTAGGAACAGTGGGTTAACTGGTCTAGGAACAGTGGGTTAACTGGCCTAGGAACAGTGGGTTAACTGGTCTAGGAACAGTGGGTTAACTGGTCTAGGAACAGTGGGTTAACTGGTCTAGGAACAGTGGGTTAACTGGCCTAGGAACAGTGAGTTAACTGGTCTAGGAACAGTGGGTTAACTGGCCTAGGAACAGTGGGTTAACTGGTCTAGGAACAGTGGGTTAACTGGTCTAGGAACAGTGGGTTAACTGGCCTAGGAACAGTGGGTTAACTGGTCTAGGAACAGAGGGTTAACTGCCTGTTCAGGGGCAGAACGACAGATTGTTACCATGTCAGCCCAGGGATTCGATCTAGCAAGCTTTTAGTTACTAGCCCAAAGCTCTAACCACTAGGCTACCCTGCCGCCCCAAATATTCAACCTTTGCCTGGATGACAGCTTTGCACACGCTTGGCATTCTCTCAACCAGCTTCATGAGGTAGTCACCCGGAATGCATTTCGATTAACCGATGTGCCTTCTTAAATGTTATTTGTGGAATGTATTTCCTTCTTAATGCGTTTGAGCCAATCAGCTGCGTTGTAACAAGGTGGGGTTGGTATACATAAAATAACCCTATTTGGTAAAAGACCGAGTCCATATTATGTCAAGAACAGCTCAAATAAGCAAAGATAAACGACAGTCCATCATTACTTTAAGACATGAAGGTGTAATATTGTGTGAAAATGCCTATATAAATGATTCTCCTATCTCCTTTCAGTGTGTGTTAAACAACAGTGGCTGATACTGTAATTCTAATCTCAATTAATCCAGGCTTCACACACAGGCCTCACAGAGACAACCTGTTACTGTATTTAATTATGCCAATGTGTTTTCATTCATTGAAAACCCTTCATCTATTTTATGAGAATTTGTAAGATTCTTGTTTGCATAAAATAGACGGAGACCAGTCTTATCAATTATAGGTAACAGTATTTATTCTCGGAGCGCGCTGCCACTTCACCACGAGCAACAGTTTATATACAATAACATGACGTCATTTCATTGCTTAACAGAATCCCCTCCTCTCGACCGGGACAAAGTGAGGTGAATAGTTCATTCTAACTTACTAACACACTCACAGGTCACACAACATAACTGAATTCACTTTTGACCCCTCAACATTATCAATCACCACTTAGCTGACAGTTCTAATTAACAGAAAATCTAGGAATGCACTCACTGCCTTATCTAAAACACCCCAGAGCTCAGTTTCATCGGTTCAACCATCGGTTAACTACCTTATGTGTTTACACAGTCCCCAACCCATTCGTTTCTGCCTAGTTGGAATGGTGTTCATTAACTTTAATTACTCCTTGTCCGTGTTACACAATCCCTTCTTATGAACTCATATTGTTAATCAGATATAATAAAACAGAGTATAAGTTTACTTAGTTACAGTTCTATTTTAAATGATTTGTTCAGTCATTTAATCATAATTTTCCCAACACAACCACATGATAGACTTCAATTCCTAATATTATATCATAAGGGTGTAGAGTAACAGTGTAGAGTAACAGTAATGTTATATCATAAGGGTGTAGAGTAACAGTGTAGAGTAACAGTGTAGAGTAACAGTGTAGAGTAACAGTAATATTATATCATAAGGGTGTAGAGTAACAGTAATATTATATCATAAGGGTGTAGAGTAACAGTGTAGAGTAACAGTGATATTATATCATAAGGGTGTAGAGTAACAGTGTAGAGTAACAGTGATATTATATCATAAGGGTGTAGAGTAACAGTGTAGAGTAACAGTGATATTATATCATAAGGGTGTAGAGTAACAGTGTAGAGTAACAGTAATGTTATATCATAAGGGTGTAGAGTAACAGTGTAGAGTAACAGTGTAGAGTAACAGTAATATTATATGATAAGGGTGTAGAGTAACAGTGTAGAGTAACAGTGTAGAGTAACAGTGTAGAGTAACAGTGTAGAGTAACAGTAATATTATATCATAAGGGTGTAGAGTAACAGTGATATTATATCATAAGGGTGTAGAGTAACAGTGTAGAGTAACAGTAATATTATATCATAAGGGTGTAGAGTAACAGTGTAGAGTAACAGTGTAGAGTAACAGTAATATTATATCATAAGGGTGTAGAGTAACAGTAATGTTATATCATAAGGGTGTAGAGTAACAGTAATGTTATATCATAAGGGTGTAGAGTAACAGTAATGTTATATCATAAGGGTGTAGAGTAACAGTAATGTTATATCATAAGGGTGTAGAGTAACAGTAATGTTATATCATAAGTAGAGGGAGTTGGGCTACAGAGAGATGACACCATTGGATCGGTAGAGAAAGTTGGGCTATACAGAGAGATGACACCATTGGATCAGTAGAGGGAGTTGGGCTATACAGCGAGATGACACCATTGGATCAGTAGAGGGAGTTGGGCTACAGAGAGATGACACCATTGGATCAGTAGAGGGAGTTCGGCTATACAGAGAGATGACACCATTGGATCAGTAGAGGGAGTTGGGCTACAGAGAGATGACACCATTGGATCAGTAGAGGGAGTTGGGCTACAGAGAGATGACACCATTGGATCAGTAGAGGGAGTTGGGCTACAGAGAGATGACACCATAGGATCAGTAGAGGGAGTTGGGCTATACAGAGAGATGACACCATTGGATCAGTAGAGGGAGTTGGGATATGCAGAGCGATGACACCATAGGATCAGTAGAGGGAGTTGGGCTATACAGAGAGATGACACCATTGGATCAGTAGAGGGAGTTGGGATATACAGAGAGATGACACCATTGGATCAGTAGAGGGAGCTGGGATATACAGAGAGATGACACCATTGGATCAGTAGAGGGAGTTGGGCTATACAGAGAGATGACACCATTGGATCAGTAGAGGGAGTTGGGCTACAGAGAGATGACACCATTGGATCAATAGAGGGAGTTGGGCTATACAGAGAGATGACACCATAGGATCAGTAGAGGGAGTTGGGCTACAGAGAGATGACACCATTGGATCAGTAGAGGGAGTTGGGCTATACAGAGAGATGACACCATTGGATCAGTAGAGGGAGTTGGGCTACAGAGAGATGACACCATTGGATCAATAGAGGGAGTTGGGCTATACAGAGAGATGACACCATAGGATCAGTAGAGGGAGTTGGGCTATACAGAGAGATGACACCATTGGATCAATAGAGGGAGTTGGGCTACAGAGAGATGACACCATTGGATCGGTAGAGGGAGTTGGGCTACAGAGAGAGATGACACCATTGGATCAGTAGAGGGAGTTGGGCTATACAGAGAGATGACACCATATTTCTTATAGCAGTCATGTCCTTTCAAATCAGCTCACTTAGGGAGGAAATTGATACTATTGTGACCCAATTTCTGCACAGGTAGCAGCACAAAGAGGGTACACATTGCCCTCTAGTGTAGAAGACATGAACTACATCCCAAACAGAGAGTCTGGCCCTGACATTAAAGACATGAACTACATCCCAAACAGAGAGTCTGGCCCTGACATTAAAGACATGAACTACATCCCAAACAGAGAGTCTGGCCCTGACATTAAAGACATGAACTACATCCCAAACAGAGAGTCTGGCCTTGACATTAAAGACATGAACTACATCCCAAACAGAGAGTCTGGCCCTGACATTAAAGACATGAACTACATCCCAAACAGAGAGTCTGGCCCTGACATTAAAGACATGAACTACATCCCAAACAGAGAGTCTGGCCCTGACATTAAAGACATGAACTACATCCCAAACAGAGAGTCTGGCCCTGACATTAAAGACATAAACTACATCCCAAACAGAGAGTCTGGCCCTGACATATAAGACATGAACTACATCCCAAACAGAGAGTCTGGCCCTGACATAGAAGACATGAACTACATCCCAAACAGAGAGTCTGGCCCTGACATTAAAGACATGAACTACATCCCAAACAGAGAGTCTGGCCCTGACATAGAAGACATGAACTACATCCCAAACAGAGAGCCTGGCCCTGACATTAAAGACATAAACTACATCCCAAACAGAGAGTCTGGCCCTGACATAGAAGACATGAACTACATCCCAAACAGAGAGTCTGGCCCTGACATAGAAGACATGAACTACATCCCAAACAGAGAGTCTGGCCCTGACATTAAAGACATGAACTACATCCCAAACAGAGAGTCTGGCCCTGACATTAAAGACATGAACTACATCCCAAACAGAGAGTCTGGCCCTGACATTAAAGACATAAACTACATCCCAAACAGAGAGTCTGGCCCTGACATAGAAGACATGAACTACATCCCAAACAGAGAGTCTGGCCCTGACATAGAAGACATGAACTACATCCCAAACAGAGAGTCTGGCCCTGACATAGAAGACATGAACTACATCCCAAACAGAGAGTCTGGCCCTGACATTAAAGACAACACCACAAAATAAATGAAAACATTGTTTTGAGAACTGAAAGGACAGTTGATTGAGCCCCCTATAGTCTAAGGTCCCGGGGCTGGGTTTCTATTCAGTTAACATGTGGAATTGTTTTAAGATGGTCAAATGATTTGGAATGAAAGGAGCCCTGTAGGTGCAGTACATGACAGACTGAAAGCTTTATCACCAGGAGAGACCTGCCTCACCTCTACCCGTCAGGAGAGACCTGCCTCACCTCTACCCGTCAGGAGAGACCTGCCTCACCTCTACCCGTCAGGAGAGACCTGCCTCACCTCTACCCATCAGGAGAGACCTGCCTCACCTCTACCTGTCAGGAGAGACCTGCCTCACCTCTACCCATCAGGAGAGACCTGCCTCACCTCTACCTGTCAGGAGAGACCTGCCTCACCTCTACCCATCAGAAGAGACCTGCCTCACCTCTACCCATCAGGAGAGACCTGACTCACCTCTACCCATCAGGAGAGACCTGACTCACCTCTTACCCATCAGGAGAGACCTGACTCACCTGTACCCATCAGGAGAGACCAGGCTCACCTCTACCCATCAGGAGAGACCAGCCTCACCTCTACCCATCAGGAGAGACCAGGCTCTCCTCTACCCATCAGGAGAGACCAGGCTCACCTCTATTCATCAGGAGAGACCAGGCTCACCTCTACCCATCAGGAAAGACCAGCCTCACCTCTACCCATCAGGAGAGACCAGGCTCGCCTCTACCTATCAGGAGAGACCAGGCTCGCCTCTACCCATCAGGAGAGACCAGGCTCGCCTCTACCCATCAGGAGAGACAACGGCTCACCTCTACCCATCAGGAGAGACCAGGCTCACCTCTACCCATCAGGAGAGACCAGGCTCACCTCTACCCATCAGGAGAGACCAGGCTCACCTCTACCCATCAGGAGAGACCAGGCTCACCTCTACCCATCAGGAGAGACCAGGCTCGCCTCTACCCGTCAGGAGAGACCAGCCTCAACTCTACCCGTCAGGAGAGACCAGGCTCACCTCTATTCATCAGGAGAGACCAGGCTCACCTCTACCCATCAGGAAAGACCAGCCTCACCTCTACCCATCAGGAGAGACCAGGCTCGCCTCTACCCATCAGGAGAGACCAGGCTCGCCTCTACCCATCAGGAGAGACTAGGCTCGCTTCTACCCATCAGGAGAGACCAGGCTCGCCTCTACCCATCAGGAGAGACCAGGCTCGCCTCTACCCATCAGGAGAGACTAGGCTCGCTTCTACCCATCAGGAGAGACAACGGCTCACCTCTACCCATCAGGAGAGACCAGGCTCGCCTCTACCCATCAGGAGAGACCAGGCTCACCTCTACCCATCAGGAGAGACCAGGCTCACCTCTACCCATCAGGAGATACCAGCCTCACCTCTACTCATCAGGAGATACCAGCCTCACCTCTACCCGTCAGGAGAGACCTGCCTCACCTCTACCCATCAGGAGAGACCTGCCTCACCTCTACCTGTCAGGAGAGACCTGCCTCACCTCTACCACTGAGATGCAGGGCCTTAAACTGCTGTGATACAGTCTGGATTGGAACCAGGGTCTGTAGTGACTCTTCTAGTACTGAGATGCAGGGTCTTAGACCACTGTGATACAGTCTGGACTGGAACCGGGGTCTGTAGTGACTCTTCTAGTACTGAGATGCAGGGTCTTAGACCACTGTGATACAGTCTGGACTGGAACCAGGGTCTGTAGTGACTCCTCTAGTACTGAGATGCAGGGCTTTAGACCACTGATACAGTCTGGACTGGAACAAGGGTCTGTAGTGACTCCTCTAGTACTGAGATGCAGGGCTTTAGACCACTGATACAGTCTGGACTGGAACAAGGGTCTGTAGTGACTCCTCTAGTACTGAGATGCAGGGCCTTAGACCACTGATACAGCATGGAATAGAACCAGGGTCTGTAGTGACTCCTCTAGTACTGAGATGCAGGGTCTTAGACCACTGTGATACAGTCTGGAATTGAACCAGGGACTGTAGTGACTCCTCTAGTACTGAGATGCAGGGACTGTAGTGGCTCCTCTAGTACTGAGATGCAGGGACTGTAGTGACTCCTCTAGCACTGAGATGCAGGGTCTTAGACCACTGTGAAACAGTCTGGAATTGAACCAGGGTCTGTAGTGACTCCTCTAGCACTGAGATGCAGGGTCTTAGACCACTGTGATACAGTCTGGAATTGAACCAGGGTCTGTAGTGACTCCTCTAGCACTGAGATGCAGGGTCTTAGACCACTGTGATACAGTCTGGACTGGAACCAGGGTCTGTAGTGACTCCTCTAGCACTGAGATGCAGGGTCTTAGACCGCTGTGATACAGTCTGGACAGGAACCAGGGACTGTAGTGACTCCTCTAGTACTGAGATGCAGGGTCTTAGACCACTGTGATACAGTCTGGAATTGAACCAGGGACTGTAGTGACTCCTCTAGTACTGAGATGCAGGGTCTGTAGTGACTTCCTCTAGCACTGAGATGCAGGGTCTTAGACCACTGTGATACAGTCTGGACTGGAACCAGGGTCTGTAGTGACTCCTCTAGCACTGAGATGCAGGGTCTTAGACCACTGTGATACAAGTAGGTTACATGTAAATACGTGTGGAAAACATTATTTATTATTTTATTTAACGAGGCAAGTCAGGTAATTAAGAACAAATTCTTATTTACTGGGGAATTTGTTCAGGGGCAGAACAACAGATGTTTATCTTGTTAGCTTGGGGATTCGATCCAGCAACCAATTCGATTACTGGCCCAACGCTCTAACCACTAGACTACCTGCCACCCCTCTAACCACTAGACTACCTGCCACCCCTCTAACCACTAGACTACCTGCCGCCCCTCTAACCACTAGGCTACCTGCCGCCCCTCTAACCACTAGGCTACCTGCCGCCCCTCTAACCACTAGGCTACCTGCCGCCCCTCTAACCACTAGGCTACCTGCCGCCCCTCTAACCACTAGGCTACCTGCCACCCCTCTAACCACTAGGCTACCTGTCGCCCCTCTAACCACTAAGCTACCTGCCGCACCTCTAACCACTAGGCTACCTGCCGCCCCTCTAACCACTAGGCTACCTGCCGCCCCTCTAACCACTAGGCTACCTGCCACCCCTCTAACCACTAGGCTACCTGTCGCCCCTCTAACCACTAGGCTACCTGCCGCCCCTCTAACCACTAGGCTACCTGCCGCCCCTCTAACCACTAGGCTACCTGCCGCCCCTCTAACCACTAGGCTACCTGCCGCCCCTCTAACCACTAGGCTACCTGCCGCCCCTCTAACCACTAGGCTACCTGCCGCCCCTCTAACCACTAAGCTACCTGCCTCTCCTATAACCACTAGGCTACCTGCCGCCCCTCTATCCACTAGGCTACCTGCCGCCCCTCTAACCACTAAGCTACCTGCCGCCCCTCTAACCACTAGTCTACCTGCCGCCCCTCTAACCACTAGGCTACCTGCCGCCCCTCTAACCACTAGGCTACCTGCCACCCCTCTAACCACTAGTCTACCTGCCGCCCCTCTAACCACTAGGCTACCTGCCGCCCCTCTAACCACTAAGCTACCTGCCTCTCCTATAACCACTAGGCTACCTGCCGCCCCTCTATCCACTAGGCTACCTGCCGCCCCTCTAACCACTAGTCTACCTGCCGCCCCTCTAACCACTAGGCTACCTGCCGCCCCTCTATCCACTAAGCTACCTGCCGCCCCTCTAACCACTAGTCTACCTGCCGCCCCTCTAACCACTAGGCTACCTGCCGCCCCTCTAACCACTAGGCTACCTGCCACCCCTCTAACCACTAGTCTACCTGCCGCCCCTCTAACCACTAGGCTACCTGCCGCCCCTCTAACCACTAAGCTACCTGCCTCTCCTATAACCACTAGGCTACCTGCCGCCCCTCTATCCACTAGGCTACCTGCCGCCCCTCTAACCACTAGGCTACCTGCCGCCCCTCTAACCACTAGTCTACCTGCCGCCCCTCTAACCACTAGGCTACCTGCCGCCCCTCTAACCACTAGTCTACCTGCCGCCCCACAGGTAAGACATTTAACTTGTTTAGTATCGTCTGTTTGTAACTTCAGTTTTGTTTGGGTTGTTGGTCTTGGCTATCGAGCTAGCATTCACGTGGCTGCTAGCACCGTCATAAACGCTCGGGAGCAGGCAATGTTAAAAAGTAACCTTGAGATATATTGTACTTTTCTTAAATATTAGTTTTGTAATTGACTAAAGCAAGAACACAACAAGAAAACAGTGTTTGAAAAAAGGTTAAGGATTTTTGTTGTTGTCGTGAACCAATGGGGTAACCTAGGCAACCACAGGTTGTTTTCCCCTCATGTGTAGATCAAACAAAATGTTCAATGGAATAAATTGGTTATGAAATCATAATCAATTCTGACATTTCTGACATTGTAAAAAGGTCATAGAGTCACTGTAATAATTCTGTAATATAAAGTAACGCAACTGATGTAAAATATACTGCAGGGTTCTCCAACTCCGGGTCCTGGAGAACTACGGTATCAACCTAGTCTAGAATCTCCTAATCCAGTTCATCTCCTGGGTCTGGTTCCTCTCCAGGTTTTGTAACTGACACCTGAGTGGGGTCCAGCCTGGGCCAGTATTCATAAAGCTTCTCCGAGTAAGACTGCTGATCTAGGATCAGTTTAGCCTTTTAGATCAAAGCAAGCATTTCCTATTGGACACGTTCAGGTAGTCCCTCCCTGTTTCAGTTAGTGTTCTTCCATTCGGTGCCTTATGATATACTCTGGTCTTAGAACCCTGGTCTTAGAACCCTGGTCTTAGAACCCTGGTCTTAGAACCCTGGTCTGCTCCTTTGTCAAAGTTTACAGAAAGTTCTAGAACCCGCCGTAGTCATAAAGACTCTCAGAGTAGGAGTGGTGATCTAGGATCAGGTCCTCCTCTCCATGTAATCTGATTCATTATGGGTTTCCCATTACAAAACGTTTTGTTACAGTGTGCCCTAATGAACGTGGTCCTCTTCAGACTAATTCTGTTGTCCCTCTGTGTGTCATTGATCCATTCCACCACTAGGTGGGGCTAGAGTATAGAGAATAACATTGATCCATTCCACCACTAGGTGGGGGTAGAGTATAGAGAATAACATTGATCCATTCCACCACTAGGTGGGGGAAGAGTATAGAGAATAACATTGATCCATTCCACCACTAGGTGGGGCTAGAGTATAGAGAATAACAGTTTTCTATCCTGATAGAGGAGGATCAGTGAAACATCATCAACCAATACTAAAAAGTAGGATCAACAAATTAGCCAGCTTTTAACTTTGATTAACATTCAGAAATAATTGTTCAAAGCTAAATGTGTTTTTGTTTGATGAGTCAATTAAACAGCGACGGGACAAGGACATCCCGGCCGGCCAAACCCTCCCCTAACTCGGACAATTGTGCGTCACATCAAAGGGTCTCCCAGGCACGGCCGGCACAGGTATCGTTTGCACTGCGATGCAGTGTCTTAGACCGCTGCGCCACTCGGGAGGCTCCATCCACCAAGGTTTTAATGCTTATCAATTGCCTTGCACAAAGTATCAAAATACTAAAATACTACTTCAACATTCATTTAAATGTTAATTGTATTTTTTTGATCACAGAAACAATAAGAAAATATGGAAAAATAAGTAAATAATGAAATGTTATATAAAGCAGCCCGTGTAATCATCTGCCAGAGAGTAGTCCCAATCGGCCCGGGCCCCAAGTAATACATTTGGGCCAGATAACTCACACCGGAATCAGCCCGGGCCCCAAGTAATACATTTGGGCCAGATAACTCACACCGGAATCAGCCCGGGCCTCAAGTAATACATTTAGGCCAGATAACTCACACCGGAATCGGCCCGGGCCTCAAGTAATACATTTAGGCCAGATAACTCACACCGGAATCAGCCCGGGCCTCAAGTAATACATTTGGGCCAGATAACTCACACCGGAATCAGCCCAGGCCTCAAGTAATACATTTGGGCCAGATAACTCACACCGGAATCAGCCCGGGCCTCAAGTAATACATTTGGGCCAGATAACTCACACCGGAATCAGCCCGGGCCTCAAGTAATACATTTGGGCCAGATAACTCACACCGGAATCCGCCCGAGCTCATTCCCTGCATCCTAACCATAAGTAATAGTCATGACATGACATCGGCCGAGTCTGACTCTCAGCCAGGAGCCCCGACTCTTAGCCGGAATCGTCCCAGATCCACTGTGCTACCTGGGAAACGTTCTGGTCTGTGCATCAGCCTCACTGCTTACATTTCTTTTTTTTGATGCGAGTGGTTGTATCCATTTGAGATCTATCGCAAAATTAAGAAAACCCCTTGAATGAGTAGGTGTGTCCAGAAATACTGTGTATTTTTAAACATTTAAAAAAGTTATATTTTTTAGCCTAGTGGTTTTAACCTAAATATATTCACATCACCAAATAATGCCTAGTGGTTTTAACCTATACTAAATATATTCACATCACCAAATAACGGATTTGATAGTCCCACTAAGCGCAAACCGGATGGGATGGCGTATAGCTGCAGAATGCTGTGGCACCATGCTGGTTAATTAAGTGTGCCTTGAATTCTAAATAAATCACAGACAGTTTCACCAGCAAAGCACCCCCACACCATCACACCTCCTCCTCCATGCTTCACGGTGGGAACCACACATGCAGAGATCATCCGTTCACCTGTTCTGCATCTCACAAAGACATGACGGTTGTAACCAAAAATCTCAAATTTGGACTCATCAGACAAAAGGACATT
>NW_022261983.1:17163368-17170516 GCF_002021735.2 Oncorhynchus kisutch
ATACCTGCTGGAGCGTGTGCTACAGGTGGGAGATGCTATGGTGACCAGCGAGCTGAGATAAGGGGGGACTTTACCTAGCAGGGTCTTGTAGATGACATGGAGCCAGTGGGTTTGGCGACGAGTATGAAGCGAGGGCCAGCCAACGAGAGCATACAGGTCGCAATGGTGGGTAGTATATGGGGCTTTGGTGATAAAACGGATTGCACTGTGATAGACTGCATCCAATTTGTTGAGTAGGGTATTGGAGGCTATTTTGTAAATGACATCGCCAAAGTCGAGGATTGGTAGGATGGTCAGTTTTACAAGGGTATGTTTGGCAGCATGAGTGAAGGATGCTTTGTTGCAAAATAGGAAGCCAATTCTAGATTTAACTTTGGATTGGAGATGTTTGATATGGGTCTGGAAGGAGAGTTTACAGTCTAACCAGACACCTAAGTATTTGTAGTTGTCCACGTATTCTAAGTCAGAGCCGTCCAGAGTAGTGATGTTGGACAGGCGGGTAGGTGCAGGTAGCGATCGGTTGAAGAGCATGCATTTAGTTTTACTTGTATTGAAGAGCAATTGGAGGCCACGGAAGGAGAGTTGTATGGCATTGAAGCTTGCCTGGAGGGTTGTTAACACAGTGTCCAAAGAAGGGCCGGAAGTATACAGAATGGTGTCGTCTGCGTAGAGGTGGATCAGGGACTCACCAGCAGCAAGAGCGACCTCATTGATGTATACAGAGAAGAGAGTCGGTCCAAGAATTGAACCCTGTGGCACCCCCATAGAGACTGCCAGAGGTCCGGACAGCAGACCCTCCGATTTGACACACTGAACTCTATCAGAAAAGTAGTTGGTGAACCAGGCGAGGCAATCATTTGAGAAACCAAGGCTGTCGAGTCTACCGATGAGGATATGGTGATTGACAGAGTCGAAAGCCTTGGCCAGATCAATGAATACGGCTGCACAGTAATGTTTCTTATCGATGGCGGTTAAGATATCGTTTAGGACCTTGAGCGTGGCTGAGGTGCACCCATGACCAGCTCTGAAACCGGATTGCATAGCAGAGAAGGTATGGTGAGATTCGAAATGGTCGGTAATCTGTTTGTTGACTTGGCTTTCGAAGACCTTAGAAAGGCACGGTAGGATAGATATAGGTCTGTAGCAGTTTGGGTCAAGAGTGTCCCCCCCTTTGAAGAGGGGGATGACCGCAGCTGCTTTCCAATCTTTGGGAATCTCAGACGACACGAAAGAGAGGTTGAACAGGCTAGTAATAGGGGTGGCAACAATTTCGGCAGATAATTTTAGAAAGAAAGGGTCCAGATTGTCTAGCCCGGCTGATTTGTAGGGGTCCAGATTTTGCAGCTCTTTCAGAACATCAGCTGAATGGATTTGGGAGAAGGAGAAATGGGGAAGGCTTGGGCGAGTTGCTGTTGGGGGTGCAGTGCTGTTGTCCGGGGTAGGAGTAGCCAGGTGGAAAGCATGGCCAGCCGTAGAAAAATGCTTATTGAAATTCTCAATTATGGTGGATTTATCAGTGGTGACAGTGTTTCCTATCTTCAGTGCAGTGGGCAGCTGGGAGGAGGTGTTCTTATTCTCCATGGACTTTACAGTGTCCCAGAACTTTTTTGAGTTAGTGTTGCAGGAAGCAAATTTCTGCTTGAAAAAGCTAGCCTTGGCTTTTCTAACTGCCTGTGTATAATGATTTCTAGCTTCCCTGAACAGCTGCATATCACGGGGGCTGTTCGATGCTAATGCAGAACGCCATAGGATGTTTTTGTGTTGGTTAAGGGCAGTCAGGTCTGGGGAGAACCAAGGGCTATATCTGTTCCTGGTTCTAAATTTCTTAAATGGGGCATGTTTATTTAAGATGGTTAGGAAGGCATTTTAAAAAAATATCCAGGCATCCTCTACTGACGGGATGAGATCAATATCCTTCCAGGATACCCCGGCCAGGTCGATTAGAAAGGCCTGCTCGCAGAAGTGTTTCAGGGAGCGTTTTACAGTGATGAGTGGAGGTCGTTTGACCGCTGACCCATTACGGATGCAGGCAATGAGGCAGTGATCGCTGAGATCTTGGTTGAAGACAGCAGAGGTGTATTTAGAGGGGAAGTTGGTTAGGATGATATCTATGAGGGTGCCCGTGTTTAAGGTTTTGGGGAGGTACCTGGTAGGTTCATTGATTATTTGTGTGAGATTGAGGGCATCAAGTTTAGATTGTAGGATGGCTGGGGTGTTAAGCATGTTCCAGTTTAGGTCGCCTAGCAGCACGAACTCTGAAGATAGATGGGGGGCAATCAGTTCACATATGGTGTCCAGAGCACAGCTGGGGGCAGAGGGTGGTCTATAGCAGGCGGCAACGGTGAGAGACTTGTTTTTAGAGAGGTGGATTTTTAAAAGTAGAAGTTCAAATTGTTTGGGTACAGACCTGGATAGTAGGACAGAACTCTGCAGGCTATCTTTGCAGTAGATTGCAACACCGCCCCCTTTGGCAGTTCTATCTTGTCTGAAAATGTTGTAGTTTGGAATTAAAATGTCTGAGTTTTTGGTGGTCTTCCTAAGCCAGGATTCAGACACAGCTAGAACATCCGGGTTGGCAGAGTGTGCTAAAGCAGTGAATAGAACAAACTTAGGGAGGAGGCTTCTAATGTTAACATGCATGAAACCAAGGCTATTACGGTTACAGAAGTCGTCAAAAGAGAGCGCCTGGGGAATAGGAGTGGAGCTAGGCACTGCAGGGCCTGGATTCACCTCTACATCGCCAGAGGAACATAGGAGGAGTAGAATAAGGGTACGGCTAAAAGCTATGAGAATTGGTCGTCTAGAACGTCTGGAACATAGAGTAAAAGGAGGTTTCTGGGGGCGATAAAATAGCATCAAGGTATAATGTACAGACAAATGTATGGTAGGATGGGCTTTTCTTCATATGATTTGATTCTTCTGAAGTTGACTAAGGCCAGGATTCAATCCCATAGTGCATTGGGATGTTGAAAGCGTTTGCGGAGATTCAAGGTAAACGCTGCAGATTTAGACTCAGATATCATTTATAAATGTCAAGCGCTCTACAACATGTACCGGATTGAATCCCCCTCTCTCTCTCTCTCTCTCTCTCGCTCCCTCCCTCCCTCCCTCCCTCCCTCCCTCCCTCCCTCCCTCCCTCCCTCCCTCCCTCCCCTCCCTCCCTCCCTCCCTCCCTCCCCTCCCTCACAGCTATTCTCTCTCTCTCTCTCTCTCTCTCTCTCTCTCTCTCTCTCTCTCTCTCTCTCTCTCTCCCTCCCTCCCTCCCTCCCTCCCTCCCTCCCTCCCTCCCTCCGGCTACACAGCTATTCTCTCTCTCAGCTTCTCAGCCTCTCAGCCTCTCAGCCTCTCAGCCCCTCCCTCCCTCCCTCCCTCCCTCTGGCTACACAGCTATTCTTTCTCTCTCTCCCTCTCTCTGACACACACCCACACACACACTGCACGCACACTTATGCAATTGTTCCAAAGCACAGATACATTCTCATGCACGCTCACACATGGGCATGTACACTCCAGCAAACACATTGAATCAGAGGCATTGTTCTTCAACCCCATGAGAGAATATCCTGAACAGGAACAGTAGTATTGACACTGAGGCCTGGTTCTTCAAACCCATGAGAGAATATCCTGAACAGGAACAGTAGTATTGACACTGAGGCCTGGTTCTTCAAACCCATGAGAGAATATCCTGAACAGGAACAGTAGTATTGACACTGAGGCCTGGTTCTTCAAACCCATGAGAGAATATCCTGAACAGGAACAGTAGTATTGACACTGAGGCCTGGTTCTTCAAACCCATGAGAGAATATCCTGAACAGGAACAGTAGTATTGACACTGAGGCCTGGTTCTTCAAACCCATGAGAGAATATCCTGAACAGGAACAGCAGTATTGACACTGAGGCCTGGTTCTTCAAACCCATGAGAGAATATCCTGAACAGGAACAGTAGAGAGAGATTAAAGTAGATGTCACGTGTCAAAATTTTGATTGATGACCCTATGTGAACCTATGTGAACTCTATGTGAACCCTATGTAGTGATGACGTGTGCATGTCTTCTGGTCAGGCAAGCCTGGTTAGGTGGGGGCTATGGGTTGAGTAAGGGTCCATTTGACAGGCCGTTAATGATTGATGACCCAAGCCTGATTTATGACCCTATGTAATGATTTATGACCCTATGTCATGTAGAAGGGTGCATGCCCAGAGGTGTTGTTGGGGTTGAGTAAGTGACCATGTGTCAGGTCAACCTGTTACTGTTTCTCACGGTTTGGGGTGGTTAATGCCCCTTATAAAGCGCCTGAACAATACCTGTTTAAGACTGTACATGATAACCCCCCTGAATATTAAACAAAAATGACACCTATGCCAATTTTAGGGATGTTATGCTCGGCTTGTCATGAACCCAGTGACCAAAGCCTTGAAGAAGTTCTGTGTGAAGCTCCAGAATGTTTTAAAGGATTTTTGGGTACGAGTGAGGGCCACATGTCTTACATATTCCACCCGGAGGATTCTACGGTAAAGATATTCACAGACCGTGGACCCAAACCCCTTTATCCTGCAAAACCTGGGAGTTTTCCCCCGGCTCTGGGGATGAGAGAATGGCTAAACATCAGGCTGGCTCTTTGTAAAATTGAACAGGTCCTGAGTGGTACAAATGTGCCAGGATATGCGTTGGAAGAACAGGTCTGCGGCCGCAGTGATCTCAAGGCTCTAAGAATTGCTTCAATGGACTATAGCCCTGACAACAAAGTGACAATTTTAGCCTGTGACCTTTATGATAAGTCTAATGCTACAAAGTCTGTCAATTCTCCTGTAGCTTCCAGAGCACGCAAACATGTAAACTTTTTTATTCCTGTGTTTAGTTTTATATGGGTGGATTATCCAATTTTCATAACACTTATGAATAAGCTGGACATTCTCTTCCAAAATGGGGAACAGTTAAAGCGCTGGGCGAGGCTTTCCTTGAGACAGAGTCAAGACCAAAAGGCCCGACGGAGGATCTACCCCTGGAGTGAAAACTTACCAAGTGTTGATGGACCTAGCAAGAGAGCCTTGCCTTTTGAGGGCGAACTCGACACGGACAATGGCGGTTGGTTGCATAAGCTCCCAGGATCTGTAAGAAAGGCATCGTAAAATACCTTAAGAATGTAAGGATATAAAATGTATGTACTAAATATTTTGAATGAAATAAATGGTTTTAAAATCAGAATCTCACCACGTTATGAACTCTCGCGTTTGTTCACTCTTAGCGCAGTCTGTCCCTGAGAAAAAACTTGCGGAAAAAGCCATGTGCGCGCGTATGTGCGTGAGGGAGTTTTCTGTAGTGGCTGTGTGGTGTGTGTGTGTGTGTGTGTGTTTCAAAAACAGAAAAAGGGGGGCGGGTTGTTTGTTAAAAAATACCCTTGCAGTCGTTTGAAACCAAGGTTTACACTAGCCTGCAAAACAGATGCCTACCCCCCAACAATAATATTGTGTCTTACGACTCCTAATCTTAAAGGCCTTTCATAAAACTATTTTTTAGGTGGGCTAAAAAGTCATTCATCCCAGCGATGTCGAGACCAACCACCCCCATGCATCTAGGTGCTAGCACCCCGGAGATTTTAGAAGATCCAAAAGGATCCTAATGTTTAGACACACCCAATACCATGTGTTTGAAATGTGTCAAATATACCATGGGCGGGGGTATAGCCCGAAAAAAACAACAAACCCCAAATGCTATGTAAAAATCATTCAGGGGTTTTTCTCTAGGTCGTAGGGTACAAAAGCGCTAGAAACCATGGGCAATGTTAGCAGCGTTTTAGTTCCGATGCAAACAGCACCTCCAGAAACTCCAAGAATCGTTATCGGACTGAAGCGTTAAAAAAGATAATCGGGGAAAACAGTCTAATGGATCTATCGCAAGGTGAGTTCTTGAAATAAATCTTTATTAGATTTGGTTGTTGTGGGGAATTGTTTGAAAAGCGTGGGATGTTATAGAAATATTAAACAATCATTAGGATCAGTATGCTTACCGTTATAACAAGGCAATATTAGCTAAAGTGATTATAGCTTTAATATTGTCGAATGTTTTATAGATTCTGAAGCATTCACGCAGATACTCCGAGGTATAACTGAGCTCGAACCATCCAATGGGGCTCCGGAACAAAGTGCAGACAAACAAACGCCTACCCCTGAATTGTAAACGTAAGTAAGCTCCAAGAATTCCATACATAAAAATATTTATACCTTAAAAACAAAAAGTGTGGGGCATCTTATATTAAAGTTATTTTATATGTTTACAGAGGACCTAAAGCCTAGAAGGTTAAACGAGGCCCTATGGAGCCTGAACGGTTTTCTGCGAAGCATATGACTACGAGACATTTCTGCCCTACTCCCAGGATGTATTTACACAAAGCAGCGAAACAGAGACTTTAAAACGGCAGGTCAACTCCCCTTGGCCAGGACAACGTTGTCCCCCATATTTCTAAACACCAAAGGATAATTAGTGCTCAGATCCACAGTTCCGCTTCACCCGAACAATTCTACTTGACCGATATTCACGAGACGTCGTTCCAAGGACAAGGTATGAATCAATTATATAATTATTATTTATATATATTATTATTTTAATATTTATATATATTTTTTTATGCCGGAATATGTTAAAACAAGGCCTAATGCTGTTTTTTTTTTTCTTTTTTTTTTTTTTTTCAGGCTCACCAGCTACCGAACCTGCAGATGCTGTAATACAGGTTGAACAAAGACATCAGCCCCTGGTTTCAGAGCTTCTTCAGAACAGCCCTCGTCAAAAAAGCCGAGGTATTTAATTAATGTATTGTTAATATATAGGCTTATATCTGAAATGTATTTGGCATTTTTAACATATTTTAGGGTTAATAACCTATTTTTGTATGTATTATTTTTATTTCAGACTCCTCACCGGCTTATAAAGACAACGCACAAACATCGGAGGATGCCCAGACAAGCATCCCCGAGGAGGCTCCAAAGACACCAGTCAAGAAAACAGCGAAACCTGATGATTTCAAAGATTTAAATGACATTTCTGAGGTAGACGATTTGATGTTCTGTGAAGCTGCCAACCTTCTTGAATCGGCCAATTCTGTGGGGGAAACAGCAGATTCTGAAATAGACCAAGAACGTTTTTTCAAAGCGT
>NW_022261983.1:17170616-17207181 GCF_002021735.2 Oncorhynchus kisutch
AGAGAGAGAGAGAGAGGGAAGAGAGAGAGAGAGACAGAGAGAGACAGAGAGAGAGAGAGAGAGAGGGAGAGACAGCAGAGAGAGAGAGGAAGAGGAGAGAGAGGGAGACAGAGAGAGAGAGAGAGAGAGAGAGGGAGAGGGAGAGTAGATAGAGGGAATGGTTAGTGACTGATGAACGACTGAATAACAGAGGGAGGAGACACACAACATCATTTGATCACAGCATTTTTGATATCAGTCCAGTCTTTAGAGTGTGTGTGTGTGTGTGTGTGTGTGTGTGTGTGTGTGTGTGTGTGTGTGTGTGTGTGTGTGTGTGTGTGTGTGTGTGGTGTGTGTGTGTGTGTGTGTGTGTGTCAGTTTGTGTGTGTGTGTGTGTGTGTGTGTGTGTGTGTGTGTGGTGCAGAGAAGAGAATCAACCTTCTGAAACCTTTTTGAAGATCCTTTGATGTTAAAGTCCAAAGTCACAGTGGTGGAAGAACACACACACACACACACACTCACACACACACACACACCACACACCACACACTGACACTCACACTCACACACACACACACACACACACTGGCACTCACACTCACTCACACACACAACACACACACTGGCACACACACACACTCACACACACACACACACACCACACACACACACACACACACACCACACACACACACACACCACACACCACTGGCACACACACCCACACAAACACACACACCACACACAAAACACACACTGGCACACA
Source organism: Oncorhynchus kisutch (assembly GCF_002021735.2). Lineage (NCBI taxonomy): Eukaryota > Metazoa > Chordata > Actinopteri > Salmoniformes > Salmonidae > Oncorhynchus > Oncorhynchus kisutch. Next base: position 17,171,362 of record NW_022261983.1, read on the forward strand.
CACACAGATCCAAACCAGGTACTGCAGTGACTCCTCTTGCACTGAGATGCAGTGTTATAGACCGCTGTGCCACTCGGGAGGCTCACAACTCAGATATACGATATAATATAAGTCGTTTTTTTTTAACGAAAATGAAAAAGTGTCACTTCCAGGTTGAGTTATAACATTGTGAACTACTAAATGAGACAGCCAGAGTAGCGAGACGCGGAAGAGAGCGAGACGAGAGAAGAGGCGGAGAGAGAGATGAAGAAGGGGAGAGAGAGAGAGAGAGAGAGGAGGAGGAGAGAGAGAGGATTTAGAGGTTATAACATGTTGAACTGCCTAAATGAGCTCCAATCTAAACGTTGTGCCTTTAGATTTAGAGAACATTAACCAACTAAGGAAGAATGTTTTCACTTCACCCCCCCCCCCCCCCCCCCCCCCAGCCTGGTCTGTACGGTCTGTTTCACAAGCGTTCCCCGAAGTCTCGAGGTGTTGCGTCTCTGGGTTTAGAAACTCTCTGGCCAGACTGTGCGGTCGTGTGTGTTTACCGGGAGTCTGGCACTCTGAGCCACAGAGCATGTGTCAGCTAACCCAGCCTGTCAAACCACAACTACTCAGAGACTAGCAGGCCACAACGTGTGTGTGTGTGTGTGTGTGTGTGTGTGTGTGTGTGTGTGTGTGTGTGGTGTGTGTGTGTGTGTGTGTGTGTGTGTGTGTGTGTGTGTGTGTGTGTGTAACACTGACCATGATAACCTGGATCCTGCTTTCCACAACACTGTTATTAGTAAACTGGACTGAAGGGAAAGTAGGAACTCAGACAGCTAATCCAACCTGTTAAAGGTCCAGGTTTTACATTCATTAACACATCTATTCTCCAGTGTAGAACAGTTACAGCAGTGTAGAACAGTTTACAGCAGTTTAGAACAGTTTACAGCAGTTTAGAACAGTTTACAGCAGTTTTAGAACAGTTTACAGCAGTTTACGGCAGTGGTTTTTGGCTATTGTTCGTCTCCACACACACACACACATGCACGCACACACGCCCACACACACACACACATGCACGCACACACGCGCGCACACACATGCACGCACACCACACACACACAAACACACACACACACACACACACAGACAGACAGACAGAAAGAGAGAGCAATGGCCGTTGGTGATGGCCAGTCTTCCTGATTTAATCAGCTATAAATATCTGACCCCACAACCCACCAGAATGGAACTAATCCACACAGCTATCAGTTCACTCAGGACAGACAGAGAGATTCTATTGGAGGAAATACCACCGTGTGACATCACAGCAGCATGATTTGTGACCTGTTGCCAAACACCATTGTAAATAATCAAATCAAATCAAATCAAATCAAATGTTATTTGTCACATACACATGGTTAGCAGATGTTAATGCGAGTGTAGCGAAATGCTTGTGCTTCTAGTTCCGACAATGCAGTAATAACCAACAAGTAATCTAACTAACAATTCCAAAACTACTGTCTTATACACAGTGTAAGGGGATAAAGAATATGTACATAAGGATATATGAATGAGTGATGGGTACAGAGGAGCATAGGCAAGATACAGTAGATGGTATCGAGTACAGTATATACAAATGAGATGAGTATGTAAACAAAGTGGCATAGTTAAACCCATATTTATGTTGATTTATTTTCCCTTTTGTACTTGAACTATTTGAACTATTGAACTATTTCCACATAATATGACATTTTAAATGTCATTATTATTTTTTGGAACTATTGTGAGTGTAATCTGTACTGTTAATTTTTTATTATCTACTTCACTTGCTTTGGCCAATAAAGCCCCTTAAATTGTATTGAAATTGAATTGAGAGAGATAAATAGAGAGAGGGGGGGAGAAAGAGAGAGTGAGGGGAGAAAGAGAGGGAGAGAGAGGGGGGAGAAAGAGGGGGAAGAAAGAGAGGGAGAAATGGAGGGGTTCCAGACACTAGTTAACTACTGTATCTGTAAACACTGAAGTGTGATGAACTCCTGTTACATTAGAAGAGATTTTAGTTTGACAAACAGCTTCATGTGCTTGTCTGTCTTTTACAGTTGTCTACTCAGTCAGTTCACTGCAGTTTTGTACCAGACCTCTCTCTCTCTCTGTCTCTGTCTCTCTCTCTCTGTGTCTCTCTCTCTCTCTCTGTGTCTCTCTCTCTCTGTGTCTTTCTCTCTGCCTCTCTCTCTCTCTCTCTCTCTCTCTCTGTCTCTCTCTCTGTGTCTTTCTCTCTGCCTCTCTCTCTCTCTCTTGTGTCTCTCTCTGTCTCTCACTCTCTGCCTCTCTCTCTCTCTCTGTGTCTTTCTCTCTGCCTCTCTCTCTCTCTGTCTCTCTTGTGTCTCTCTCTGTGTCTCTCTCTCTCTGTGTCTCTCTCTGCCTCTCTTGTGTCTCTCTCTCTCTGCCTCTCTCTCTCTCTCTCTCTCTCTCTCTGTGTCTCTCTCTGTGTCTCTCTCTCTGTCTCTCTCTCTGCCTCTCTCTCTCTGTCTCAATTCAATTCAAGGCTTTATTGGCATGGGAAACATGTGTTAACATTGCCAAAGCAAGTGAGGTAGACAACATACAAAGTGAATATATAAAGTGAAAAAACAAAACAATTAACAGTAAACATTACACATACAGAAGTTTCAAAACAATAAAGACATTACAAATGTCATATTATATATATATATATACAGTGTTCTAACAATGTACAAATGGCGAAAGGACACAAGATAAAATAAATAAGCATAAATATGGGTTGTATTTACAATGGTGTTTGTTCTTCACTGGTTGCCCTTTTCTCGTGGCAACAGGTCACAAATCTTGCTGCTGTGATGGAACACTGTGGAATTTCACCCAGTAGATATGGGAGTTTTTCAAAATTGGATTTGTTTTCGAATTCTTTGTGGATCTGTGTAATCTGAGGGAAATATGTCTCTCTAATATGGTCATACATTGGGCAGGAGGTTAGGAAGTGCAGCTCAGTTTCCACCTCATTTTGTGGGCAGTGAGCACATAGCCTGTCTTCTCTTGAGAGCCAAGTCTGCCTACGGTGGCCTTTCTCAATAGCAAGGCTATGCTCACTGAGTCTGTACATAGTCGAGGCTTTCCTTAATTTTGGGTCAGTCACAGTGGTCAGGTATTCTGCCGCTGTGTACTCTCTGTGTAGGGCCAAATAGCATTCTAGTTTGCTCAGTTTTTTGTTAATTCTTTCCAATGTGTTAAGTAGTTATCTTTTTGTTTTCTCATGATTTGGTTGGGTCTAATTGTGCTGCTGTCCTGGGGCTCTGTAGTGTGTGTTTGTGTTTGTGAACAGAGCCCCAGGACCAGCTTGCTTAGGGGACTCTTCTCCAGGTTCATCTCTCTGTAGGTGATGGCTTTGTTATGGAAGGTTTGTGAATCGCTTCCTTTTAGGTGGTTGTAGAATTTAACAGCTCTTTTCTGGATTTTGATAATTAGTGGGTATCGGCCTAATTCTGCTCTGCATGCATTATTTGGTGTTCTACGTTGTACACAGAGGATATTTTTGCAGAATTCTGCGTGCAGAGTCTCAATTTGGTGTTTGTCCCATTTTGTGAAGTCTTGGTTGGTGAGCGGACCCCAGACCTCACAACCATAAAGGGCAATGGGCTCTATGACTGATTCAAGTATTTTTAGCCAACTCCTAATTGGTATGTTGAAATTTATGTTTCTTTTGATGGCATAGAATGCCCTTCTTGCCTTGTCTCTCAGATCGTTCACAGCTTTGTGGAAGTTACCTGTGGTGCTGATGTTTAGGCCAAGGTATGTATAGTTTTTTGTGTGCTCTAGGGCAACAGTGTCTAGATGGAATTTGTATTTGTGGTCCTGGTGACTGGACCTTTTTTGGAACACCATTATTTTGGTCTTACTGAGATTTACTGTCAGGGCCCAGGTCTGACAGAATCTGTGCATAAGATCTAGGTGCTGCTGTAGGCCCTCCTTGGTTGGTGACAGAAGCACCAGATCATCAGCAAACAGCAGACATTTGACTTCGGATTCTAGCAGGGGGAGGCCGGGTGCTGCAGACTTTTCTAGTGCCCGCGCCAATTCGTTGATATATATGTTGAAGAGGGTGGGGCTTAAGCTGCATCCCTGTCTAACCCCACGACCCTGTGTGAAGAAATGTGTGTGTTTTTTTTGCCAATTTTAACCGCACACTTGTCGTTTGTGTACATGGATTTTATAATGTCGTATGTTTTACCCCCAACACCAATTTCCATCAATTTGTATAGCAGACCCTCATGCCAGATTGAGTCGAAGGCTTTTTGAAATCAACAAAGCATGAGAAGACTTTGCCTTTGTTTTGGTTTGTTTGGTTGTCAATTAGGGTGAATACGTCTGTTGTATGATAATTTGGTAAAAAGCCAATTTGACATTTGCTCAGTACATTGTTTTCATTGAGGAAATGTACGAGTCTGCTGTTAATGATAATGCAGAGGATTTTCCCAAGGTTACTGTTGACACATATTCTCTCTATTCTCTCTCTCTCTCTGTGTCTTTCTCTCTGCCTCTCTCTCTCTCTCTCTCTGTGTCTTTCTCTCTGCCTCTCTCTCTCTCTGTCTCTCTTGTGTCTCTCTCTGTCTCTCTCTCTCTCTCTGCCTCTCTCTCTCTGCCTCTCTCTCTCTCTCTGCCTCTCTCTCTCTCTTGTGTCTCTCTCTCTCTGTCTCTCTCTCTGTGTCTCTCTCTCTGCCTCTGTCTCTCTCTCTCTCTCTGTGTCTTTCTCTCTGCCTCTCTCTCTCTGTCTCTCTTGTGTCTCTCTCTGTGTCTCTCTCTGTGTGTCTCTCTCTCTCTCTGCCTCTCTCTCTGTCTCTCTTGTGTCTCTCTCTCTATCTCTCTCTCTCTCTCTCTCTCTCTCTGTAACTCTCTCTCTCTCTCTTGTGTCTCTCTCTGTCTCTCTTGTGTCTCTCTCTGTCTCTCTCTCTGTCTCCTCTCTACTTGTAGTCCTCTATCATACTGAGTCGACCATCTTGTACTATAGTAAAACCTCCCTGTAGTCCATCATGCTGAGTCGACCATCTTGTACTATAGTATAACCTCCCTGTAGTCCATCAATGCTGAGTCGACCATCTTAAACCACACATTATATTTCCCATCCCAGATCTGGCTCTGTACGTGTAAAGAGATGGGATGAGAGAGAGAGAAACATTTCGACAATAAGATACGATAAGATACAGATATGGACCTAGTAAAGCCCTGTACAGCCAGAGAGATACAGACATGGACCTAGTAAAGCCCTGTACAGCTAGAGAGATACAGACATGGACCTAGTAAAGCCCTGTACAGCTAGAGAGATACAGACATGGACCTAGTAAAGCCCTGTACAGCTAGAGAGATACAGACATGGACCCAGTTTAGCCCTGTACAGCCAGAGAGATACAGACATGGACCTAGTAAAGCCCTGTACAGCTAGAGAGATACAGACATGGACCCAGTTTAGCCCTGTACAGCCAGAGAGATACAGACATGGACCTAGTAAAGCCCTGTACAGCTAGAGAGATACAGACATGGACCCAGTTTAGCCCTGTACAGCCAGAGAGATACAGACATGGACCTAGTAAAGCCCTGTACAGCTAGAGAGATACAGACATGGACCCAGTTTAGCCCTGTACAGCCAGAGAGATACAGACATGGACCTAGTAAAGCCCTGTACAGCCAGAGAGATACAGACATGGACCTAGTAAAGCCCTGTACAGCCAGAGAGATACAGACATGGACCCAGTTTAGCCCTGTACAGCCAGAGAGATACAGACATGGACCTAGTAAAGCCCTGTACAGCCAGAGAGATACAGACATGGACCTAGTAAAGCCATGTAGAGCCAGAGAGATACAGACATGGACCTAGTAAAGCCCTGTACAGCCAGAGAGATACAGACAAAGACCTAGTGAAGCCCTGTACAGCTACAGAGACAGGGACACACTATGGGGTCCAAGACAAACAGAGAGTAGACACACACATCTCTGAGATGCATGAGAAAAGCAAACAGAACAGCAGAAGTGATGAGAGTGCCGGACAGGGAGAGAAGGAGACGGAGAGAAGGAGTGACAGAACGTTTGTCCAGGCAATTTGGAGGAGAGACAACAGGTCATATGAAGAGGCCTTAGAGAGGAGAAACAGAACAGATGATGAACAGAGGAGAGGAGAGTTGATGAACAGAGGAGAGGAGAGAGGATGAACAGAGGAGAGATGATGAACAGAGGAGAGATGATGAACAGAGGAGAGGAGAGATGATGAACAGAGGAGAGGAGAGATGATGAACAGAGGAGAGGAGAGATGATGAACAGAGGAGAGATGATGAACAGAGGAGAGGAGAGATGATGAACAGAGGAGAGGAGAGATGATGAACAGAGGAGAGGAGAGATGATGAACAGAGGAGAGGAGAGATGATGAACAGAGGAGAGATGATGAACAGAGGAGAGATGATGAACAGAGGAGAGATGATGAACAGAGAAGAGGAGAGATGATGAACAGAGGAGAGATGATGAACAGAGGAGAGATGATGAACAGAGGAGAGATGATGAACAGAGAAGAGGAGAGATGATGAACAGAGGAGAGGAGAGATGATGAACAGAGGAGAGGAGAGATGATGAACAGAGGAGAGATGATGAACAGAGGAGAGGAGAGATGATGAACAGAGGAGAGGAGAGATGATGAACAGAGGAGAGGAGAGATGAGATGATGAACAGAGGAGAGGAGAGATGATGAACAGAGGAGAGATGATGAACAGAGGAGAGATGATGAACAGAGGAGAGGAGAGATGATGAACAGAGAAGAGATGATGAACAGAGGAGAGGAGAGATGATAAACAGAGAAGAGGAGAGATGATGAACAGAGGAGAGGAGAGATGATGAACAGAGGAGAGATGATGAACAGAGGAGAGATGATGAACAGAGGAGAGGAGAGATGATGAACAGAGGAGAGGAGAGATGATGAACAGAGGAGAGATGATGAACAGAGGAGAGGAGAGATGATGAACAGAGGAGAGATGATGAACAGAGGAGAGATGATGAACAGAGGAGAGGAGAGATGATGAACAGAGGAGAGATGATGAACAGAGGAGAGGAGAGATGATGAACAGAGAAGAGGAGAGATGATGAACAGAGGAGAGATGATGAACAGAGGAGAGATGATGAACAGAGGAGAGGAGAGATGATGAACAGAGGAGAGGAGAGATGATGAACAGAGGAGAGGAGAGATGATGAACAGAGGAGAGATGATGAACAGAGGAGAGGAGAGATGATGAACAGAGGAGAGGAGAGATGATGAACAGAGGAGAGGAGAGATGATGAACAGAGGAGAGATGATGAACAGAGGAGAGGAGAGATGATGAACAGAGGAGAGATGATGAACAGAGGAGAGGAGAGATGATGAACAGAGGAGAGGAGAGATGATGAACAGAGGAGAGGAGAGATGATGAACAGAGGAGAGGAGAGATGATGAACATTTTTTATCAACCTTTACAACATGTCTATGAATTATAATTCACATTTCCTGCTTCTGTAGAGGACGATAGATAATAGTTTCTATACATGTAAACTCTTGTTGATGGTCCATCCTCCTCCAACTGGCTGTCATTAACATCAGACGTAGTGAGACGTAGGTGTGTTTACTGTTGTAGTGAGACGTAGGTGTGTTTACTGTTGTAGTGAGACGTAGGTGTGTTTACTGTTGTAGTGAGACGTAGGTGTGTTTACTGTTGTAGTGAGACGTAGTGAGACGTAGGTGTGTTTACTGTTGTAGTGAGACGTAGGTGTGTTTACTGTTGTAGTGAGACGTAGGTGTGTTTACTGTTGTAGTGAGACGTAGTGAGACGTAGGTGTGTTTACTGTTGTAATGAGACGTATGTGTGTTTACTGTTGTAGTGAGACGTAGTGAGACGTAGGTGTGTTTACTGTTGTAGTGAGACGTAGGTGTGTTTACTGTTGTAGTGAGACGTAGGTGTGTTTACTGTTGTAGTGAGACGTAGTGAGACGTAGGTGTGTTTACTGTTGTAGTGAGACGTAGGTGTGTTTACTGTTGTAGTGAGACGTAGGTGTGTTAACTGTTGTAGTGAGACGTAGTGAGACGTAGGTGTGTTTACTGTTGTAATGAGACGTAGGTGTGTTTACTGTTGTAGTGAGACGTAGGTGTGTTAACTGTTGTAGTGAGACGTAGGTGTGTTTACTGTTGTAGTGAGACGTAGTGAGGCGTAGGTGTGTTAACTGTTGTAGTGAGACGTAGGTGTGTTTACTGTTGTAGTGAGACGTAGGTGTGTTAACTGTTGTAGTGAGATGTAGTGAGACGTAGGTGTGTTTACTGTTGTAGTGAGACGTAGTGAGACGTAGGTGTGTTTACTGTTGTAGTGAGACGTAGGTGTGTTTACTGTTGTAGTGAGACGTAGTGAGACGTAGGTGTGTTTACTGTTGTAGTGAGACGTAGGTGTGTTAACTGTTGTAGTGAGACGTAGTGAGACGTAGGTGTGTTTACTGTTGTAGTGAGACGTAGGTGTGTTTACTGTTGTAGTGAGACGTAGGTGTGTTTACTGTTGTAGTGAGACGTAGGTGTGTTTACTGTTGTAGTGAGACGTACGTGTGTTTACTGTTGTAGTGAGACGTAGGTGTGTTAACTGTTGTAGTGAGACGTAGTGAGACGTAGGTGTGTTTACTGTTGTAGTGAGACGTAGGTGTGTTTACTGTTGTAGTGAGACGTAGTGAGACGTAGGTGTGTTTACTGTTGTAGTGAGACGTAGGTGTGTTTACTGTTGTAGTGAGACGTAGGTGTGTTTACTGTTGTAGTGAGACGTAGGTGTGTTTACTGTTGTAGTGAGACGTAGGTGTGTTTACTGTTGTAGTGAGACGTAGGTGTGTTAACTGTTGTAGTGAGACGTAGTGAGACGTAGGTGTGTTTACTGTTGTAGTGAGACGTAGGTGTGTTTACTGTTGTAGTGAGACGTAGTGAGACGTAGGTGTGTTTACTGTTGTAGTGAGACGTAGGTGTGTTTACTGTTGTAGTGAGACGTAGGTGTGTTTACTGTTGTAGTGAGACGTAGTGAGACGTAGGTGTGTTTACTGTTGTAGTGAGACGTAGGTGTGTTTACTGTTGTAGTGAGACGTAGGTGTGTTTACTGTTGTAGTGAGACGTAGGTGTGTTTACTGTTGTAGTGAGACGTAGGTGTGTTAACTGTTGTAGTGAGACGTAGTGAGACGTAGGTGTGGTTTACTGTTGTAGTGAGACGTAGGTGTGTTTACTGTTGTAGTGAGACGTAGTGAGACGTAGGTGTGTTTACTGTTCTAGTGAGACGTAGGTGTGTTTACTGTTGTAGTGAGACGTAGGTGTGTTTACTGTTGTAGTGAGACGTAGGTGTGTTTACTGTTGTAGTGAGACGTAGGTGTGTTTACTGTTGTAGTGAGATGTAGGTGTGTTTACTGTTGTAGTGAGACGTAGGTGTGTTTACTGTTGTAGTGAGACGTAGGTGTGTTTACTGTTGTAGTGAGACGTAGGTGTGTCAACTGTTGTAGTGAGACGTAGTGAGACGCAGGTGTGTTTACTGTTGTAGTGAGACGTAGGTGTGTTTACTGTTGTAGTGAGACGTAGGTGTGTTTACTGTTGTAGTGAGACGTAGGTGTGTTTACTGTTGTAGTGAGACGTAGGTGTGTTTACTGTTGTAGTGAGATGTAGGTGTGTTTACTGTTGTAGTGAGATGTAGGTGTGTTTACTGTTGTAGTGAGACGTAGGTGTGTTAACTGTTGTAGTGAGACGTAGTGAGACGTAGTGAGACGTAGGTGTGTTAACTGTTGTAGTGAGACGTAGTGAGACGTAGTGAGACGTAGGTGTGTTTACTGTTGTAGTGAGATGTAGGTGTGTTTACTGTTGTAGTGAGACGTAGGTGTGTTTACTGTTGTAGTGAGACGTAGTGAGACGTAGTGAGACGTAGTGAGACGTAGGTGTGTTTACTGTTGTAGTGAGACGTAGGTGTGTTTACTGTTGTAGTTAGATGTAGGTGTGTTTACTGTTGTAGTGAGACGTAGGTGTGTTTACTGTTGGCACAAGATGGCCGCCCAGTTTAGCCAGGGCTTCTTTCTGAACCTGTCTCTTGGCGAGACGACAGTTTCAGCATCTACTGCTTCATCTACTGCTTCCTCTACTGCTTCATCTACTGCTTCATCTACTGCTTCCTCTACTGCTTCCTCTACTGCTTCATCTACTGCTTCCTCTACTGCTTCATCTACTGCTTCCTCTACTGCTTCATCTACTGCTTCATCTATGAATAAATACTGATGAATCAGTTTAACCAGGGCTTCCTCTATCCCCTGTGAATAAATACAGATGAATCAGTTTAACCAGGGCTTCCTCTGTCCCCCCCCTGTTCCTCAGAGTAGAACCACAGAACCACAGATTAAATGATGTGATAACACACGTCTTTTTGATGACGTCTTTCCTCATAACAACACACACACACACACACACACACACACATACATACATACACACACACACACACACACACACACACACACACACACACACACACACACACACACACACACACACACACACACAAAAGAGTGTTGAGCAACAGTTAGCTCCACAGCGACAGAGGGGGTAGAGACACAGCCCTGGTAAAATGGTGCCACCACTTTACATATGAAAGAGCAGTGAGATTCAGCAACATGTGCTGTATCACATGGCCACAACCACAAAACATTCACTAGTCAACAACTAACAACAGAAACCTTCCTCCTAAATACTTAAGACCAAAACACACAGCTGTTCAAATTAAACCAAGACATTCTTTTCATTTCACTTTTGAAGAAAATCCCATTATTCAGAAAAAACATGCATTGTAAAACAGCCAGGTCCAGACTGTTGTCCCCCACACCCCCACCCCTTTTCCCAAAGTGGACCGATCCAGTCAGGTCTCAATGGTTTGAAGAGGAATTGAGATCGGCCCATAGAGGCCGCGGGGGGAGGATATAAAAGATTCCTACCTTCTCTCATTCACAAAAGCCAGTCCGATTCCTGTTCTCTCTCTCCACGCCCCAGTCCCCAACCATACAGCTGCCTGCCCACCAGGCAGAGAAGAAGCCAGTCCTTATTGTGCTTCTCTTTATCCACTCACTCGCTTTCCTGAGCTGGAGAGGCGATGGGGAGGATTTGAGCTGATGCCTCTAATACCTCTACCTCTCTCTGTCTCTGTCTGTCTCTCTGTCTGGCTTTCTCCTTCTCTCTTGCACTACCTCACTGTCTGTCTGTCTCTCTCTCTCTCTGTGTGAGTGTGAGGGCGGGCGTGATGGCTAAAGCAGTTCACAGCCATTCACATGCAGATTGGCTCAAGGAGCTTCCACTAATCCAACAGAGGACTTCACCTCTCTGCTGCCCTCCCTCCCCCCATCCCTCCCTCCCCCAATCCCTCTCGCCTTTCTAAGACTCATTACACACCAGTAGCTGGGTCGTCAGACAAGTGTGAATTGGTGTGAATGTCTGTGTATTTAAATGTGTGTGTGTGTGTGTGTGTCTACCGAGAGAGAATGAGAGCTCCCTGCCGACTGCAGATTCAAGCCCAGAAGTAATTGACCTATAAAATCAATAAGTAGAAAACGCAGCCGTTCTCTGAAGGAGTAGCTGGTGTGGACCCATACAACACCCCCCTTCTGTCTCTCATCTCTCTCTCTTTCTCGTCTGTGACTATCACTCTGTGATCAAATCAACAGTTTTATTTCTCCACACAGACCGGTACAGTATATTTCAGTTTTCCCTACAGCCTCCAGAACGAGATGCGATTTACACCTTAAAGTTATTAACAAAGATATAAATAATTAAACTCCAGAAAATTCAGTCAAGCAAGTTTCTCTCTCACTATTTCTCTCACTCCACCTCTCTCTCTCTCTCTCTCTTCTCTCTCTGTTTCTCTCTCTCTCTCTCTCTCTGTTTCTCTCTCTCTCTCTCTCTCTCTGTTCTCTCTCTCTCTCTCTCTCTGTTTCTCTCTCTCTCTCTCTCTCTGTTTCTCTCTCACTCCACCTCTCTCTCTCTGTTTTCTCTCTCACTCCACCTCTCGCTCTCTCTCTGTTTCTCTCTCACTCCACCTCTCTCTCTCTCTCTCTCTCTCTCTCTCTCTCTCGTTCTCTCTCTCTCTCTCTCTCTGTTTCTCTCTCACTCCACCTCTCTCTCTCTGTTTCTCTCTCACTCCACCTCTCTCTCTCTCTCTGTTTCTCTCTCACTCCACCTCTCTCTCCTCTGTTTCTCTCACTCCACCTCTCTCTCTCTCTCTGTTTCTCTCTCACTCCACCTCTCTCTCTTTGTTTCTCTCTCTCTGTTTCTCTCTCACTCCACCTCTCTCTCTTTGTTTCTCTCTCTCTGTTTCTCTCTCACTCCACCTCTCTCTCTCTCTGTTTCTCTCTCACTCCACCTCTCTCTCTCTGTTTCTCTCTCACTCCACCTCTCTCTCTCTCTCTGTTTCTCTCTCACTCCACCTCTCTCTCCCTCTGTTTCTCTCACTCCACCTCTCTCTCTCTCTCTGTTTCTCTCTCACTCCACCTCTCTATCTCTGTTTCTCTCTCACTCCACCTCTCTCTCTCCCTCTGTTTCTCTCACTCCACCTCTCTCTCTCTCTCTCTCTCTCTGTTTCTCTCTCACTCCACCTCTCTCTCTCTCTCTCTCTCTCTCTCTGTTTCTCTCTCACTCCACCTCTCTCTCTCTCATTCTGTTCTCTCTCACTCCATCTCTCTCACTCTCTGTTTCAGCCATTCAGCTATGTAGCTACACACATAGCTACATAGCTGTATGGCTACACACATAGCTACATAGCTGTATGGCTACACACATTGCTACATAGCTACATAGCTGTATGGCTACACACATAGCTACATGGCTACATCGCTGTATGGCTACACACATAGCTACATAGCTACATCGCTGTATGGCTACACACATAGCTACATGGCTACATCGCTGTATGGCTACACACATAGCTACATAGCTACATCGCTGTATGGCTACACACATAGCTACATAGCTGTATGGCTACACACATAGCTACATAGCAGTATGGCTACATACATAGCTACATAGCAGTATGGCTACACACATAGCAGTATGGCTAAACACATAGCTACATAGCAGTATGGCTACACACATAGCTACATAGCAGTATGGCTAAATACATAGCTACATAGCTGTATGGCTACACACATAGCTACATGGCTACATAGCAGTATGGCTACACACATAGCTACATGGCTACATAGCTGTATGGCTACACACATAGCTACATAGCAGTATGGCTACACACATAGCTACATAGCAGTATGGCTACACACATAGCTACATAGCTACATAGCTGTATGGCTACACACATAGCTACATAGCTACATAGCTGTATGGCTACACACATAGCTACATAGCTACATAGCTGTATGGCTACACACATAGCTACATAGCTACGCAGCTATATGGCTACACACATAGCTACATAGCAGTATGGCTACACACATAGCTACATAGCAGTATGGCTACACACATAGCTACATAGCAGTATGGCTACACACATAGCTACATAGCAGTATGACTAAACACATAACTACATAGCAGTATGGCTACACACATAGCTACATAGCTACATAGTAGTATGGCTACACACACAGCTACATAGCAGTATGGCTACACACATAGCTACATAGCTACATAGCAGTATGGCTAAACACATAGCTACATAGCAGTATGGCTACACACATAGCTACATAGCAGTATGGCTAAATACATAGCTACATAGCAGTATGGCTACACACATAGCTACATAGCAGTATGGCTAAACACATAGCCACATAGCAGTATGGCTACACACATAGCTACATAGCAGTATAGGCTACACACATAGCTACATAGCAGTATGGCTACACACATAGCTACATAGTAGTATGGCTACATACATAGCTACATAGCTACATAGCAGTATGGCTACATACATAGCTACATAGCTACATAGCAGTATGGCTACATACATAGCTACATAGCTACATAGCAGTATGGCTACACACATAGCTACATAGCAGTATGGCTACACACATAGCTACATAGCTACATGGCAGTATGGCTACACACATAGCTACATAGCAGTATGGCTAAACACATAGCTACATAGCAGTATGGCTACACACATAGCTACATAGCAGTATGGCTACACACATAGCTACATAGCAGTATGGCTACACACATAGCTACATAGCTACATAGCAGTATGGCTAAACACATAGCTACATAGCAGTATGGCTAAACACATAGCTACATAGCAGTATGGCTACACACATAGCTACATAGCAGTATGGCTAAACACATAGCTACATAGCAGTATGGCTAAACACATAGCTACATAGCTACATGGCTACACACATAGCTACATAGCTACATAGCTACATGGCTACATAGCTACATGGCTATTTAAACACTTCCCTATGTAGTTCTCTGTATGTGGTTAACACACAGCAGTCAATCAATGCTGATTTAAACAAAGGAAACTCACTGAAAGACAAACAGGGAGATAGAAAGAGAGACAGACAGACAGAAAGAGAGAAACGGAGACGGACAGAGAGAGAAACAGAGACAGAGAGAGAGAGAGAGACAGATACAGACAGAGAGAGAGACAGAGACAGACAGAGAGAGAGAGAGACAGATACAGACAGAGAGAAACGGAGACGGACAGAGAGAGAGACAGAGACAGACAGAGCGAGAGAAACAGAGATGGACAGAGAGAGAGAGAGACAGAGACAGACAGAGAGAGAGACAGACAGAGTGAGAGAAACAGAGATGGACAGAGAGACAGAGAGAGAGAGAGACAGACAGAGAGAGAGAAACAGAGACGGACAGAGAGAGAGAGAGAGAGACTTTGAATTGAATTGAATTGAATTGAGAGAGAGACAGACAGAAAGAGAGACAGACAGACAGACAGAGAGATAAAGCCCTTGAATTGAATTGAATTGAGAGAGACGGACACAGGGAGAGAGCGAGACAGAGAGAGACAGACAGAGAGAGAGACAGAGATAAGAAAGCAGACCTGTTGTGATTCCTTTGAGACGGTAGGCCATTATTGAAGGCACCGAGGGCCCTTACCCCTTAAACTCCCCTCTTCTCATCCACTTCTCTCCTTCCCCCTCACACTCCCCTCTCCTCTACCCCGTCAGAATAATGGAAACAGTTCTTTACCTCTAGTGGAGACAGGAGCAGTCAGGAAACCATGTGCTGATAATACTACGCTGTATTCAATAAACAGAGAAGTACCCAGACCGCCACTGTGTGTGTTTGTGGATGGGTGTGTCGGCCCGTGCGTGTGTGTGCATGCGTGTGTGTGTATGTGTGTGTGCATGCATGTGTGGGCGTGTCGAACAGTGTGTCAAAGGGTGATGCATTTCCTGCCCCGTGGGGCAACAGCTTCCTGACTACATCTTTAACCAGCTGGATACCTCTCTCTCTGTGTCTCTCTGTGTCTCTCTCTGTCTGTCTCTCTCTCTGTCTCTCTCTCTGTCTGTCTCTCTCTGTCTCTGTCTCTCTCTCTGTCTCTCTCTCTGTCTCTCTCTCTCTCTCTCTCTCTGTCTCTGTCTCTCTCTCTGTCTGTCAATTCAATTCAATTCAAGGGCTTTATTGGCATGGGAAACATGTGTTAACATTGCCAAAGCAAGTGAGGTAGACAACATACAAAGTGAATATATAAAGTGAAAAACAACAAAAATTAACAGTAAACATTACACATACAGAAGTTTCAAAACAGTAAAGACATTACAAATGTCATATTATATATATATATACAGTGTTTTAACAATGTACAAATGGTTAAAGGACACAAGATAAAATAAATAAGCATAAATATGGGTTGTATTTACAATGGTGTTTGTTCTTCACTGGTTGCCCTTTTCTCGTGGCAACAGGTCACAAATCTTGCTGCTGTGATGGCACACTGTGGTATTTCACCCAGTAGATATGGGAGTTTTTCAAAATTGGATTTGTTTTCGATCTGGATCTGCCTCTCTCTCTCTCTGTCTCTCTCTCTGTCTCTCTGTCTCTCTCTCTCTCTCTCTCTCTCTCTCTCTCTCTCTCTGTCTATGTCTCTCTCTGTCTCTCTCTGTCTCTCTCTCTCTCTCTCTCTGTCTCTCTCTCTCTCTCTGTCTCTCTCTGTGTGTCTCTCTCTGTCTCTCTCTGTCTGTCTCTCTCTCTCTCTGTCTCTCTCTCTCTGTCTCTCTCTCTGTCTCTTTTTAAGAGGAAACTGAGTTAGGTAACTAGAAGTGACCGTGTCCAGGACAACTCTCCTGCCCAACAGAAAATCTCTCATCTGACACACAAAACTCTAGACTTAGACTGACTAAACTGGTCTAGGTTTAGATTGACTAAACTGGTCTGGGTTTAGATTGACTAACTGGTCTGGGTTTAGATTGACTAAACTGGTCTGGGTTTAGACTGACTAAACTGGTCTGGGTTTAGACTGACTAAACTGGTCTGGGTTTAGACTGACTAAACTGGTCTGGGTTTAGACTTGACTAAACTGGTCTGGGTTTAGACTGACTAAACTGGTCTGGGTTTAGACTGACTAAACTGGTCTGGGTTTAGACTGACTAAACTGGTCTGGGTTTAGACTGACTAAACTGGTCTGGGTTTAGACTGACTAAACTGGTCTGGGTTTAGACTGACTAAACTGGTCTGGGTTTAGACTGACTAAACTGGTCTGGGTTTAGACTGACTAAACTGGTCTGGGTTTAGACTGACTAAATTGGTCTGGGTTTAGACTGACTAAACTGGTCTGGGTTTAGATTGACTAAACTGGTCTGGGTTTAGACGGACTAAACTAGTTTGGGTTGATTTAGACTGACTAAACTTGTCTGGGTTGATTTAGACTGACTAAACTGCTCTGGGTTTAGACTGACTAAACTTGTCTGGGTTGATTTAGACTGACTAAACTGCTCTGGGTTTAGACTGACTAAACTTGTCTGGGTTGATTAGACTGACTAAACTGCTCTGGGTTTAGACTGACTAAACTTGTCTGGGTTGATTTAGACTGACTAAACTGGTCTGGGTTTAGACTGACTAAACTGGTCTGGGTTTAGACTGACTAAACTGGTCTGGGTTTAGACTGACTAAACTGGTCTGGGTTTAGACTGACTAAACTGGTCTGGGTTTAGACTGCCTAAACTGGTCTGGGTTTAGACTGACTAAACTGGTCTGGGTTTAGATTGACTAAACTGGTCTGGGTTTAGACGGACTAAACTAGTTTGGGTTGATTTAGACTGACTAAACTGGTCTGGGTTTAGACTGACTAAACTGGTCTGGGTTTAGACTGACTAAACTGGTCTGGGTTTAGTCTGACTAAACTGGTCTGGGTTTAGACTGACTAAACTGGTCTGGGTTTAGACTGACTAAACTGGTCTGGGTTTAGACTGACTAACTGGTCTGGGTTTAGACTGACTAAACTGGTCTGGGTTTAGACTGACTAAACTGGTCTGGTTTAGACTGACTAAACTGCTCTGGGTTTAGACTAACTAAACTGGTCTGGGTTTAGACTGACTAAACTGGTCTGGGTTTAGACTGACTAAACTGCTCTGGGTTTAGACTGACTAAACTGGTCTGGGTTTAGACTGACTAAACTGCTCTGGGTTTAGACTGACTAAACTGCTCTGGGTTTAGATTGACTAAACTGGTCTGGGTTTAGACTGACTAAACTGCTCTGGGTTTAGACTGACTAAACTGAATTGGGTTTAGATTGACTAAACTGGTCTGGGTTTAGACTGACTAAACTGCTCTGGGTTTAGATTGACTAAACTGGTCTGGGTTTAGACTGACTAAACTGGTCTGGGTTTAGACTGACTAAACTGGTCTGGGTTTAGACTGACTAAACTGGTCTGGGTTTAGACTGACTAAACTGGTCTGGGTTTAGACTGACTAAACTGGTCTGGGTTTAGACTGACTAAACTGCTCTGGGTTTAGATTGACTAAACTGGTCTGGGTTTAGACTGACTAAACTGCTCTGGGTTTAGACTGACTAAACTGCTCTGGGTTTAGATTGACTAAACTGGTCTGGGTTTAGACTGACTAAACTGGTCTGGGTTTAGACTGACTAAACTGCTCTGGGTTTAGACTGACTAAACTGCTCTGGGTTTAGATTGACTAAACTGGTCTGGGTTTAGACTGACTAAACTGGTCTGCGTTTAGACTCACTAAACTGGTCTGGGTTTAGACTGACTAAACTGGTCTGGGTTTAGACTGACTAAACTGGTCTGGGTTAGACTGACTAAACTTGTCTGGGTTGATTTAGACTGACTAAACTGCTCTGGGTTTAGACTGACTAAACTTGTCTGGGTTGATTTAGACTGACTAAACTGGTCTGGGTTTAGACTGACTAAACTGGTCTGGGTTTAGACTGACTAAACTGGTCTGGGTTTAGACTGACTAAACTGGTCTGGGTTTAGACTGACTAAACTGGTCTGGGTTTAGACTGACTAAACTGGTCTGGGTTTAGACTGACTAAACTGGTCTGGGTTTAGACTGACTAAACTGGTCTGGGTTTAGACTGACTAAACTGCTCTGGGTTTAGACTGACTAAACTGCTCTGGGTTTAGATTGACTAAACTGGTCTGGGTTTAGACTGACTAAACTGCTCTGGGTTTAGACTGACTAAACTGCTCTGGGTTTAGATTGACTAAACTGGTCTGGGTTTAGACTGACTAAACTGGTCTGGGTTTAGACTGACTAAACTGCTCTGGGTTTAGATTGACTAAACTGGTCTGGGTTTAGACTGACTAAACTGCTCTGGGTTTAGACTGACTAAACTGCTCTGGGTTTAGATTGACTAAACTGGTCTGGGTTTAGGCTGACTAAACTGGTCTGGGTTTAGACTGACTAAACTGCTCTGGGTTTAGACTGACTAAACTGCTCTGGGTTTAGATTGACTAAACTGGTCTGGGTTTAGACTGACTAAACTGGTCTGGGTTTAGACTGACTAAACTGGTCTGGGTTTAGACTGACTAAACTTGTCTGGGTTGATTTAGACTGACTAAACTGCTCTGGGTTTAGACTGACTAAACTGGTCTGGGTTTAGACTGACTAAACTGGTCTGGGTTTAGACTGACTAAACTGGTCTGGGTTTAGACTGACTAAACTGGTCTGGGTTTAGACTGACTAAACTGGTCTGGGTTTAGACTGACTAAACTGGTCTGGGTTTAGACTGACTAAACTGGTCTGGGTTTAGACTGACTAAACTGGTCTGGGTTTAGACTGACTAAACTGGTCTGGGTTTAGATTGACTAAACTGGTCTGGGTTTAGACGGACTAAACTAGTTTGGGTTGATTTAGACTGACTAAACTGGTCTGGGTTTAGACTGACTAAACTGGTCTGGGTTTAGACTGACTAAACTGGTCTGGGTTTAGTCTGACTAAACTGGTCTGGGTTTAGACTGACTAAACTGGTCTGGGTTTAGACTGACTAAACTGGTCTGGGTTTAGACTGACTAAACTGGTCTGGGTTTAGACTGACTAAACTGGTCTGGGTTTAGACTGACTAAACTGCTCTGGGTTTAGACTGACTAAACTGCTCTGGGTTTAGACTGACTAAACTGCTCTGGGTTTAGACTGACTAAACTGGTCTGGGTTTAGACTGACTAAACTGCTCTGGGTTTAGACTGACTAAACTGCTCTGGGTTAGACTGACTAAACTGGTCTGGGTTTAGACTGACTAAACTGCTCTGGGTTTAGACTGACTAAACTGCTCTGGGTTTAGATTGACTAAACTGGTCTGGGTTTAGACTGACTAAACTGCTCTGGGTTAGACTGACTAAACTGCTCTGGGTTTAGATTGACTAAACTGGTCTGGGTTTAGACTGACTAACTGGTCTGGGTTTAGACTGACTAAACTGCTCTGGGTTTAGATTGACTAAACTGGTCTGGGTTTAGACTGACTAAACTGCTCTGGGTTTAGACTGACTAAACTGGTCTGGGTTTAGACTGACTAAACTGCTCTGGGTTTAGACTGACTAAACTGGTCTGGGTTTAGACTGACTAAACTGCTCTGGGTTTAGACTGACTAAACTGCTCTGGGTTTAGACTGACTAAACTGGTCTGGGTTTAGACTGACTAAACTGCTCTGGGTTTAGACTGACTAAACTGCTCTGGGTTTAGATTGACTAAACTGGTCTGGGTTTAGACGGACTAAACTGCTCTGGGTTTAGACTGACTAAAATGCTCTGGGTTTAGATTGACTAAACTGGTCTGGGTTTAGACTGACTAAACTGGTCTGGGTTTAGACTGACTAAACTGCTCTGGGTTTAGATTGACTAAACTGGTCTGGGTTTAGATTGACTAAACTGGTCTGGGTTTAGACTGACTAAACTGCTCTGGGTTTAGACTGACTAAACTGCTCTGGGTTTAGACTGACTAAACTGGTCTGGGTTTAGACTGACTAAACTGGTCTGGGTTTAGACTGACTAAACTGCTCTGGGTTTAGATTGACTAAACTGGTCTGGGTTTAGACTGAGTAAACTGCTCTGGGTTTAGACTGACTAAACTGCTCTGGGTTTAGATTGACTAAACTGGTCTGGGTTTAGACTGACTAAACTGGTCTGGGTTTAGACTGACTAAACTGGTCTGGGTTTAGACTGACTAAACTGCTCTGGGTTTAGACTGACTAAACTGGTCTGGGTTTAGATTGACTAAACTGGTCTGGGTTTAGACTGACTAAACTGGTCTGGGTTTAGACTGACTAAACTGGTCTGGGTTTAGACTGACTAAACTGGTCTGGGTTTAGACTGACTAAACTGGTCTGGGTTTAGACTGACTAAACTGGTCTGGGTTTAGACTGACTAAACTGGTCTGGGTTTAGACTGACTAAACTGCTCTGGGTTTAGACTGACTAAACTGCTCTGGGTTAGACTGACTAAACTGCTCTGGGTTTAGATTGACTAAACTGGTCTGGGTTTAGACTGACTAAACTGGTCTGGGTTTAGACTGACTAAACTGGTCTGGGTTTAGACTGACTAAACTGGTCTGGGTTTAGACTGACTAAACTGGTCTGGGTTTAGACTGACTAAACTGGTCTGGGTTTAGACTGACTAAACTGGTCTGGGTTTAGACTGACTAAACTGGTCTATATTTATCATATTTACTCCAGTGGTTTAAATCTTTGCAAAATAAAAATCTCCAGCTAAAATAAACAGAAGTATCCATGTTGTCCCCTCTACTGGAGACAGAGAGTATCCATGTTGTCCCCTCTACTGGAGACAGAGAGTATCCATGTTGTCCCCTCTACTGGAGACAGAGAGTATCCATGTTGTCCCCTCTACTGGAGACAGAGAGTATCCATGTTGTCCCCTCTACTGGAGACAGAGAGTATCCATGTTGTCCCCTCTACTGGAGACAGAGAGTATCCATGTTGTCCCCTCTACTGGAGACAGAGAGTATCCATGTTGTCCCCTCTACTGGAGACAGAGAGTATCCATGTTGTCCCCTCTACTGGAGACAGAGAGTATCCATGTTGTCCACTCTACTGGAGACAGAGAGTATCCATGTTGTCCCCTCTACTGGAGACAGAGAGTATCCATGTTGTCCCCTCTACTGGAGACAGAGAGTATCCATGTTGTCCCCTCTACTGGAGACAGAGAGTATCCATGTTGTCCACTCTACTGGAGACAGAGAGTATCCATGTTGTCCCCTCTACTGGAGACAGAGAGTATCCATGTTGTCCCCTCTACTGGAGACAGAGAGTATCCATGTTGTCCCCTCTACTGGAGACAGAGAGTATTTCTGTATCCATGTTGTCCCCTCTACTGGAGACAGAGAGTATTTCTGTATCCATGTTGTCCCCTCTACTGGAGACAGAGAGTATTTCTGTATCCATGCTGTCCACTCTACTGGAGACAGAGAGTATTTCTGTATCCATGTTGTCCACTCTACTGGAGACAGAGAGTATTTCTGTATCCATGTTGTCCACTCTACTGGAGACAGAGAGTATTTCTGTATCCATGTTGTCCCCTCTACTGGAGACAGAGAGTATTTCTGTATCCATGTTGTCCACTCTACTGGAGACAGAGAGTATCCATGTTGTCCCCTCTACTGGAGACAGAGAGTATTTCTGTATCCATGTTGTCCACTCTACTGGAGACAGAGAGTATTTCTGTATCCATGTTGTCCACTCTACTGGAGACAGAGAGTATTTCTGTATCCATGTTGTCCCATCTACTGGAGACAGAGAGTATCCATGTTGTCCACTCTACTGGAGACAGAGAGTATTTCTGTATCCATGTTGTCCCCTCTGCTGGAGACAGAGAGTATTTCTGTATCCATGTTGTCCCCTCTACTGGAGACAGAGAGTATTTCTGTATCCATGTTGTCCCCTCTACTGGAGACAGAGAGTATTTCTGTATCCATGTTGTCCACTCTACTGGAGACAGAGAGTATTTCTGTATCCATGTTGTCCCCTCTACTGGAGACAGAGAGTATTTCTGTATCCATGTTGTCCCCTCTACTGGAGACAGAGAGTATTTCTGTATCCATGTTGTCCCCTCTACTGGAGACAGAGAGTATTTCTGTATCCATGTTGTCCACTCTACTGGAGACAGAGAGTATTTCTGTATCCATGTTGTCCCATCTACTGGAGACAGAGAGTATCCATGTTGTCCACTCTACTGGAGACAGAGAGTATTTCTGTATCCATGTTGTCCCCTCTGCTGGAGACAGAGAGTATTTCTGTATCCATGTTGTCCCCTCTACTGGAGACAGAGAGTATTTCTGTATCCATGTTGTCCCCTCTACTGGAGACAGAGAGTATTTCTGTATCCATGTTGTCCACTCTACTGGAGACAGAGAGTATTTCTGTATCCATGTTGTCCCCTCTACTGGAGACAGAGAGTATTTCTGTATCCATGTTGTCCCCTCTACTGGAGACAGAGAGTATTTCTGTATCTGCGTCTCAGAAGTAGAAAGGAATTTAGAAACGTTTGAAAGCATCTAGAAAGATACAAGGAGGTCCACTGTCCCTCTCCTTCTCTGGGAAGCAGGTGATCATGAAGAGGAGAGGAAGAGGAGGTGACGTATTCCCAGACCAGAGGTTTCACATTCCCATCCCACTCCTCCATCCCACACTATGGAAACAGGCTGCAGCCCAAACCTGATGCTATTCCCTATATAGTGCCCATAGAACTCTGGTCAAAAGTAGTGCACTATATAGGGAATAGGGTGCCAGGGCCCATAGAACTCTGGTCAAAAGTAGTGCACTATGTAGGGAATAGGGTGCCAGGGACCATAGAACTCTGGTCAAAAGTAGTGCACTATATAGGGAATAGGGTGCCATTTGGAATGAAGGCTGATGCTGTAACAATCAACATGTTATACAAGTGCTAAACACATACACTACACACATGGTTCTCTGGGGGAGTGTGTGTGATGTCACTAGGGACAGTGCTTTGCCATGTGAAGCATCTCCATTACGGCCAGTCAGTGATTTCAAGAACATGTTGCACATTCAAACTCACGCACACACACACGTGCACGTGCACACGCACACACACACACTTACTTCATCTAACTTCCTTCACTAGCTTATATTTCACTAAATGATACTTCATAATGCCAGTTATGGGTGTGTGTGTGTGTGTGTGTGTGTGAGAGAGAAGTGTTTTACTGACCCACCCAGTCCAACACACACACACACAGGAATTTGAGGTGTCTGGTGTGCAGCGAGTGTCAACATGTCTCTCTCTCTCTCTCTCTCTCTCTCTCTCTCTCTCTCTCTCTTTCTCTCTCTCTCACTCTCTTTACCCCTCTCTACCCCCCTCTCTCATTCTCTAATTGTCTGTCTGTCTGACTCTACCCCCCACCTCTCTCATTCTCTAATTGTCTGTCTGTCTGTCCGGCTCTACTCCCCCCTCTCTCATTCTCTAATTGTCTGTCTGACTCTACCCCCCCCCCCTCTCTCATTCTCTAATTGTCTGTCTGTCTGGCTCTACCCCCCCCCCCCCCCTTCTCTCATTCTGTAATTGTCTGTTAATGACAGAGCACAGGCACTGAGATATCTCTTCAGTATAACAGTAAACAGTCATTCCATCACTGAGGAGCAGCATGCGTGTGTCACTCTACAAAGACAACTTCAAACACCAAAATGTTTTGAAAGGGATTCCAGCACTGACATCACAATAAAGACTATGACGATAGTGTGTGATTACAGAACCACACATTAGGCCTCTCTAATGTAACTCTAAACATGAATGTCCCACAGTCTCATGTGTTTGTAATGAGACAGTCATGTTACAGACTGTTACAGACACATAAGACCTGCTGCTGCTGCCCCCTAGGGGACATGTATCGCCTCTACAGCCCTGCTGCCACACACGGTCAGTGCTGTTATGCTCTGGGTAGAATAGGCCGGCAGGCACAGACCTAGGATCAGCTATCCTGCTCAGTCCTAACTGAGTGCTAACTTTTAGGAATACCTTAAAACTGACCTTAGATCAGATTAGTGTCATCCTACTTCTTCCATCTCTGCCACTCCCAAACACATGCTATCTCAGACGGGAGAGATAGTTGATGTTAATCTCTCCTTCTATCTCAGACAGTAGAGATAAACACACCTCTATCTCAGACAGTAGAGATAAACACACCTTTATCTCAGACAGTAGAGAAAAACACACCTCTATCTCAGACGGTAGAGATAAACACACCTCTATCTCAGACAGTAGAGATAAACACACCTCTATCTCAGACAGTAGAAATAAACACACCTCTATCTCAGACAGTAGAGATACACACACCTCTATCTCAGACAGTAGAGATAACCATGAACTATCTCAGACAGTAGAGATAAACACACCTCTATCTCAGACGGGAGAGATAAACACACCTCTATCTCAGACAGTAGAGATAAACACACCTCTATCTCAGACAGTAGAGATAAACACACCTCTATCTCAGACAGTAGAGATAAACACACCTCTATCTCAGACAGTAGAGATAAACACACCTCTATCTCAGACGGTAGAGATAAACACACCTCTATCTCAGACAGTAGAGATACACACACCTCTATCTCAGACAGTAGAGATAAACACACCTCTATCTCAGACAGTAGAGATAAACACACCTCTATCTCAGACGGAAGAGATAAACACACCTCTATCTCAGACGGAAGAGATAGTTGATGTTTATCTCTGCTTCTATCTCTGACACAAACAGAAACCACCAGCAAAGCATGTGGATAAAATCAGATGTATCAACGGCCCAGCATCACACACACCAAGCCCAGACCTGTTGCAATCCCAGAACCCTTCATTCCCAGAACCCTTCATTCCCAGACCTGTTGCATTCCCAGAATCCTTCATTCTTCATTAGCTAATGGAGGAGTCTCATTTTACATAATGGGATGTTGTTGGATTCTCTCTCTCGTCTGCTTTCATTTGATTGATGTATGTGTGTGTGTGTCTGTGTGTGTGTGTGTGTGTGTGTGTGTGTGTGTGTGTGTGTGTGTGTTTGGATCACGAGGAAGTTAGTTGGCCCTCAGGAAAGCACACTGTAATCTTTTCCTACTTCTCTCTCATCACTTTCCACTTCCCAGAAGGAAGGAGGGAGGGATGGTTAGAGATCAGGACTATAGTTAGATGTGTGTGCAGAGTGGAGTTGTACTTTCTGAGGTTAGGTTGGGTTATATTAACTTCCTTCCTGAGACTATTTGTTGGTGTAACAGAGACAGACAGGTTCCTCTCTGAGTGTAGTTGTTGGTGTAACAGAGAGACAGACAGGTTCCTCTCTGAGTGTAGTTGTTGGTGTAACAGAGAGACAGACAGGTTCCTCTCTGAGTGTAGTTGTTGGTGTAACAGAGAGACAGACAGGTTCCTCTCTGAGTGTATTTGTTGGTGTAACAGAGAGACAGACAGGTTCCTCTCTGAGTGTAGTTGTTGGTGTAACAGAGAGACAGACAGGTTCCTCTCTGAGTGTATTTGTTGGTGTAACAGAGAGACAGACAGGTTCCTCTCTGAGTGTAGTTGTTGGTGTAACAGAGACAGACAGGTTCCTCTCTGAGTGTAGTTGTTGGTGTAACAGAGACAGACAGGGTCCTCTCTGAGTGTAGTTGATGGTGTAACAGAGACAGACAGGTGACTACATGACTACAGGTTCCAGACAGAGCAGACAGAGTACTAATGGGTCTTCCTTACGCAGTCAACACACACACACACACACACACACACACACACACACACACACACACACACACACACACACACACACACACACACACACACACACACACACACACACACACACACACACACACACACACACACACACACACTTGAACAAACAAGACATGTGCATTCTGTAATTGTTGACTTCCAGAGCCCAAGAAGACTAGATCCATTTCATCAGACTGAACTGTGTTTGGACAACATCGTGTTCTGCAGTCCTGCTAATAAAGTTACATGTAATTGAATAGATTTAGTCCAGTTGTTTCCATTGAAAGCTGTAAATCTTTCCTTTAACCAAGAAATCCTACTGAGACTGTATCAGACAGACAATTAACATGTTGCATAGGCAGAACTGGACTGGAACTGTGTGTGTGTGTGTGTGTGTGTGTGTGTGTGTGTGTGTGTGTGTGTGTGTGTATGTGTGTGTGTGTGTGTGTATGTGTGTGTATGTGTGTGTGTGTGTGTGTGTGTGTATGTGTGTGTGTGTGTGTTGGGGTCATGACCCCCCAGGCTCTCTGTCTTTCCTCTGTTAGAACAATACAATCCTTGTTTCCAGATGCTTCCAGCTCCTCATACCTCATACCTCATACCTCATACCTCATACCTTATCTACAGTAAATATACCTCCTCTCTCCTCATACCTCATACCTTATCTACAGTAAATATACCTCCTCTCTCCTCATACCTCATACCTCATACCTTATCTACAGTAAATATACCTCCTCTCTCCTCATACCTCATACCTCATACCTCATACCTTATCTACAGTAAATATACCTCCTCTCTCCTCATACCTCATACCTCATACCTCATACCTCATACCTTATCTACAGTAAATATACCTCCTCTCTCCTCATACCTCATACCTCATACCTTATCTACAGTAAATATACCTCCTCTCTCCTCATACCTCATACCTCATACCTCATACCTCATACCTTATCTACAGTAAATATACCTCCTCTCTCCTCATACCTCATACCTCATACCTCATACCTTATCTACAGTAAATATACCTCCTCTCTCCTCATACCTCATACCTCATACCTTATCTTCAATAAATATACCTCCTCTCTCTGTTCTGTATTTATCCCTGTTCTGCCTAAAGAGAAATCTCACACATACCTTAGACTGTCCCATTCTGATAACGATCTACAATAAATCTACCTCCTCTCTCCTTCTCCCTCTACCTCAGGGGAGATATACAGTGTGTTTGTGGCTGTTCTGAGAGCGTAAAGGGGGGTATATAGTGTATATATGAAGGCTTATATACAGCAGTATGTGGACACCCCTTCAAATGAGTGGATCAGGTATTTCAGCCACACTTGTTTCTGACAGGTGTATAAAATCGAGCACACAGCCATGCAATCTCCATAGACAAACGTTGGCAGTAGAATGGTCCTTACTGAAGAGCTCAGTGACTTTCAACGTGGCACCTTCATAGGATGCCACCTTTCCAACAAGTTAGTTGGTCAAATTTCTGCACTGCTAGAGCTGCCCCTGGTCAACTGTAAGTGCTGTTATTATGAAATGGAAATGTCTAGGAGCAACAACGGCTCAGCCGCAAAGTGGTAGGCCACACAAGCTAACAGAACAGGACCACCGAGTGCTGAAGTGCGTAGGTCGTAAAAATCATGTCCTCGGTTGCACTCACTCACTACAGAGTTTCACACTGCCTCTGGAAGCAACATCACCACAAGAACTGTTCGTCGCGGAGCTTCATGAAATGGGTTTCCATGGCCGAGCAGGCACATACAAGCCTAAGATCACCATGCGCAATGCCAAGTGTCTGCTGGAGTGGTGTAAAGGCTCGCCGCGATTGGACTGGAGCAGTGGAAATGAATGACGAATCACGCTTCACCATCTGTCAGTCCGACGGATGAATCTGGGTTTGGCGGATGCCAGGAGAACGCTACCTGCCCCAATGCATAGTGCCAACTGTAAAGTTTATTGGAGGAGGAATAATGGTCTGGGGCTGTTCTTCACGGTTCAGGCCCCTTAGTTCCAATGGAAGGAAAACTTAACACTGAGTCATACAGTGACATTCTAGATGATTCTGTGCTTCCAACTTTGTGGCAACAGTTTGGGGAAGGCCCTTTCCTGTTTCAGCATGACAATGCCCCCATGCACAAAGCCAGGTCCATACAGATTTTTGTTTTGTTTTGAGATCGGTGTGGAAGAACTTGACTGGAAGAACTTGACTGGCCTGCACAGAGCACTGACCTCAACCCCATCAAACACTTTTGGGATGAATTGGAACACCGACTGCGAGCCAGGCCTAATCGCCCAACATCAGTGCCCGACCTCATTCATGCTCTTGTGTCTAAATGGAAGCAAGTCCCCGCAGCAATGTTCCAACATCTAGTGGAAAGCCTTCCCAGAAGAGTGGAGGCTGTTATAGCAGCAATGTTCCAACATCTAGTGGAAAGCCTTCCCAGAAGAGTGGAGGCTGTTATAGCAGCAATGTTCCAACATCTAGTGGAAAACCTTCCCAGAAGAGTGGAGGCTGTTATAGCAGCAATGTTCCAACATCTAGTGGAAAACCTTCCCAGAAGAGTGAAGGCTGTTATAGCAGTAAACGGGGACCAACTCCATATTAATGCCCATGATTTGTTTATGAGGTGTTCCACTAGCAGGTGTCCACCTACTGTTGGTCATGTAGAGTATCTCAACAGGCTGTATGTTATAATTAGACCACATCAGTCATTTGTTATGATAATAATCTATATAAAGTCCAGTCATTTGTTATGATAATACTCTATATAAAGTCCAGTCATTTGTTATGATAATACTCTATATAAAGTCCAGTCATTTGTTATGATAATAATCTATATAAAGTCCAGTCATTTGTTATGATAATACTCTATATAAAGTCCAGTCATTTGTTATGATAATACTCTATATAAAGTCCAGTCATTTGTTATGATAATAATCTATATAAAGTCCAGTCATTTGTTATGATAATAATCTATATAAAGTCCAGTCATTAGTTAAATTAGATGTATGTGGACAGTTATGAATGCCATAGAGGTGTGTCTGTGTTTATCTATAGACATTGTCGTGTTATAGTGTGTTTTACAGCAGCTTCATACACAAGAGTGGAGGGGCTAAACCCATAGAGGTAGATAGAGGGCTCATGCTACAACAGGCTTTGGGTCACTGGAGCTGTCTATCCAAGTCTATGGCTAAACCTCACTGGGTCACTGGAGCTGTCTATCCAAGTCTATGGCTAAACCTCAATGGGACACTGGAGATGTCTATCCAAGTCTATGGCTAAACCTCACTGGGTCACTGGAGCTGTCTATCCAAGTCTATGGCTAAACCTCACTGGGTCACTGGAGCTGTCTATCCAAGTCTATGGCTAAACCTCAATGGGACACTGGAGATGTCTATCCAAGTCTATGGCTAAACCTCACTGGGTCACTGGAGCTGTCTATCCAAGTCTATGGCTAAACCTCACTGGGTCACTGGAGCTGTCTATCCAAGTCTATGGCTAAACCTCACTGTGTTGAACCTGTTGGTTAGGGCAGAGTTCAGGGGTTGGAGGTTAGAGGTCAGGGTTGTTGAGTTCACACTCTGTGTAGCAATACCCAGAGAGAAACTCTGATACACACACACACACACACACACACACACACACACACACACACACACACACACACACACACACACACACACACACACACACACACACACACACAGTTTCTTATGCCTCGATCACATCAACAATGTTATTGCGTTTTGGTACACCAGAAGTACATTAATTTCCAATGGAACGCTGTGTTTGCCTTGCAGCATCGCGTTGCAGATGCAGTTGCAGTGCGTTCTCAAATGATATGTGTCCAACCCTCTTCCTGGAGATCTACAGTCCTGTAGGTTTTCAGTCCAACCTTCTTCCTGGAGATCTACCGTCCTGTAGGTTTTCAGTCCAACCCTCTTCCTGGCTGTGTGGTGGAGGAGATAGGCTAGGGTAAACATAATGGATGTGTGGTGTGGTGGAGGAGATAGGCTAGGGTAAACATAATGGATGTGTGGTGTGGTGGAGGAGATAGGCTAGGGTAAACAGAATGGCTGTGTGGTGGAGGAGATAGGCTAGGGTAAACAGAATGGCTGTGTGGTGGAGGAGGTAGGCTAGGGTAAACAGAATGGCTGTGTGGTGGAGGAGATAGGCTAGGGTAAACAGAATGGCTGTGTGGTGGAGGAGGTAGGCTAGGGTAAACAGAATGGCTGTGTGTTATCAGTGATGTTGACACACTGAGGATGGACACACACACACACACCCAAACACACACAGACACCCAAACACACACAGACACCCAAACACACACAGACACCCAAACACACACAGACACCCAGACACACACAGACACCCAAACACACAGACACCCAGACACACAGACACCCAGACACCCAGACACCCAAACACACCCAGACACCCAGACACCCAGACACACAGACACCCAGACACACAGACACCCAGACACCCAGACACACAGACACCCAGACACCCAGACACACAGACACACAGACACACCCAGACACACCCAGACACCCAGACACCCAGACACACCCAGACACACAGACACCCAGAAACACCCAGACACCCAGACACCCAGACACACAGACACCCAGACACCCAGACACCCAGACACCCAGACACACCCAGACACCCAGACACCCAGACACGCACAGACACCCAGACACCCAGACACACCCAGACACCCAGACACCCAGACACCCAGACACCCAGACACACCCAGACACCCAGACACACACTGACACCCAAACACACAGACACCCAGACACCCAGACACACACAGACACCCAGACACCCAGACACCCAGACACACACTGACACCCAAACACACAGACACCCAGACACACCCAGACACCCAGACACACCCAGACACACACTGACACCCAAACACACAGACACCCAGACACCCAGACACACAGACACCCAGACACACACAGACACCCAGACACCCAGACACCCTGACACCCAGACACCCAGACACACACAGACACCCAGACACCCAGACACACCCAGACACCCAGACACCCAGACACCCAGACACACACTGACACCCAAACACACAGACACCCAGACACCCAGACACACACAGACACCCAGACACCCAGACACCCAGACACACACTGACACCCAAACACACAGACACCCAGACACCCAGACACACCCAGACACCCAGACACACACTGACACCCAAACACACAGACACCCAGACACACAGACACCCACAGACACACAGACACCCAGACACCCAGACACCCAGACACCCAGTCACACACACAGACACCCAGACACACCCAGACACCCAGACACCCAGACACACCCAGACACCCAGACACCCAGACACCCAGACACCCAGACCCCAGACACACCCAGACACCCAGACACACCAGACACACCCAGACACCCAGACACCAGACACCCAGACACACCCAGCCACCCAGCCACCAGACACCCAGACACACCCAGACACCCAGACACCCAGACACCCAGACACCCTGACACCCAGACACCCAGACACCCAGACACACACACAGACACCCAGACACACCCAGACACCCAGACACACCCAGACACCCAGACACACCCAGACACCCAGACACACCCAGACACACCCAGCCACCCAGACACCCAGACACCAGACACACCCAGACACCCAGACACCCAGACACCCAGACACCCCCCAGAACCCAGACACCCAGACACACCCAGACACCAGACACACCCAGACACCCAGACACCCAGACACCCAGACACCCCCAGACACCAGACACCCAGACACCCCCAGACACCCAGACACCCAGGACACACAGACACCCAGACACCCAGACACCCAGACACACCCAGACACACTCAGACACCCAGACACACAGACACCCAGACACCCAGACACCCAGACACACCCAGACACCCAGACAGCCAGACACCCAGACACCCTCTCCCTCCCTCCCTCCCTCCCTCCCTCCCTCCCTCCCTCCCTCCCTCCCTCCCTCCCTCCCTCACTACAACGGAAGGATATACACACAAACAAATGCCTTCCATTCTGATAATAAATAGTCTCTTCTTCTCCTGTGTGTGTGTGTGTGTGTGTGTGTGTGTGTGTGTGTGTGTGTGTGTGTGTGTGTGTGTGTGTGAGACGAGTATATTTATAGAGAGGAAACAGCTGTGTGTGGGTCCATGTCTTATAGTGTAATACCTCTAGTTCTGGTCCATGTCTCTAAGTGTAATACCTCTAGTTCTGGTCCATGTCTAATAGTGTAATACCTCTAGTTCTGGTCCATGTCTAATAGTGTAATACCTCTAGTTCTGGTCCATGTCTCTAAGTGTAATACCTCAGGTTCTGGTCCATGTCTAATAGTGTAATACCTCTAGTTCTGGTCCATGTCTAATAGTGTAATACCTCTAGTTCTGGTCCATGTCTCTAAGTGTAATACCTCTAGTTCTGGTCCATGTCTAATAGTGTATACCTCTAGTTCTGGTCCATGTCTCTAAGTGTAATACCTCTAGTTCTGGGTCCATGTATAATAGTGTAATACCTCTAGTTCTGGTCCATGTCTAATAGTGTAATACCTCTAGTTCTGGTCCATGTCTCTAAGTGTAATACCTCTAGTTCTGGTCCATGTCTCTAAGTGTAATACCTCTAGTTCTGGTCCATGTCTCTAAGTGTAATACCTCTAGTTCTGGTCCATGTCTAATAGTGTAATACCTCTAGTTCTGGTCCATGTCTCTAAGTGTAATACCTCTAGTTCTGGTCCATGTCTCTAAGTGTTATACCTCTAGTTCTGGTCCATGTCTCTAAGTGTAATACCTCTAGTTCTGGTCCATGTCTAATAGTGTAATACCTCTAGTTCTGGTCCATGTCTCTAAGTGTAATACCTCTAGTTCTGGTCCATGTCTCTAAGTGTTATACCTCTAGTTCTGGTCCATGTCTCTAAGTGTAATACCTCTAGTTCTGGTCCATGTCTCTAAGTGTAATACCTCTAGTTCTGGTCCATGTCTAATAGTGTAATACCTCTAGTTCTGGTCCATGTCTCTAAGTGTAATACCTCTAGTTCTGGTCCATGTCTCTAAGTGTAATACCTCTAGTTCTGGTCCATGACTCTAAGTGTAATACCTCTAGTTCTGGTCCATGTCTAATAGTGTAATACCTCTAGTTCTGGTCCATGTCTCTAAGTGTAATACCTCTAGTTCTGGTTAATGTCTCTAAGTGTAATACCTCTAGTTCTGGTCCATGTCTAATAGTGTAATACCTCTAGTTCTGGTCCATGTCTCTAAGTGTAATACCTCTAGTTCTGGTCCATGTCTCTAAGTGTAATACCTCTAGTTCTGGTCCATGTCTAATAGTGTAATACCTCTAGTTCTGGTCCATGTCTAATAGTGTTTATACCTCTAGTTCTGGTCCATGTCTAATAGTGTAATACCTCTAGTTCTGGTCCATGTCTAATAGTGTAATACCTCTAGTTCTGGTCCATGTCTAATAGTGTAATACCTCTAGTTCTGGTCCATGTCTCTAAGTGTAATACCTCTAGTTCTGGTCCATGTCTAATAGTGTAATACCTCTAGTTCTGGTCCATGTCTCTAGTGTAATACCTCTAGTTCTGGTCCATGTCTAATAGTGTTATACCTCTAGTTCTGGTCCATGTCTCTAAGTGTAATCCTCTAGTTCTGGTCCATTTCTCTAAGTGTAATACCTCTAGTTCTGGTCCATGTCTATAGTGTAATACCTCTAGTTCTGGTCCATGTCTAATAGTGTTATACCTCTAGTTTCTGGTCCATGTCTAATAGTGTTATACCTCTAGTTCTGGTCCATGTCTAATAGTGTTAGAACCTCTATTTCTGGTCCATGTCTAATAGTGTAAGACCTCTAGTTCTGGTCCATGTCTCTAAGTGTAATACCGTCTAGTTCTGGTCCATGTCTCTAAGTGTAATACCTCTAGTTCTGGTCCATGTCTCTAAGGTGTAATACCTCTAGTTCTGGTCCATGTCTGCTAAGTGTAATACCTCTAGTTCTGGTCCATGTCTCTAAGTGTAATACCTCTAGTGTCTGGTCCATGTCTCTAAGTGTAATACCTCTAGTTCTGGTCCATGTCTAATAGTGTAATACCTCTAGTTCTGGTCCAGGTCTCTAAGTGTAATAACCTCTAGTTCTGGTCCAGTGAGTGTAAAGATCCTCATGCTTCCAAACAAGCTATTTCCCTCTGTCAGCCAGAAGTAAACTATGACTGTTTCAGCTTCTAGTTTGTTCTCTTTCTACAACAACATCTGTCAATCTAGCTAAATAGTCTGTTACGTAGCACACTCATACTCTACCTGACCTTAAGTATGTGTACACCTGGTTCGTCAAAAACAATCTCATCCAAAATCACAAGTTGGTCCCCCCTGCTATAACAGCCTCCACTCGTCTGGGAAGTGTTTCCACTAGATGTTGGAACATTGCTGCAGGGGCTTGTTTCCATTCAGCCAAAAGAGCATTAGTGAGGTCGGGGCACTGATGTAGGGTGATAGGCCTGTCTCGCAGTCGGCCAGTTCTCCTGGTATCTATCAAACCCAGATTTGTCCGTTCAGAATACCAGATGGTGAGAGCGCGATTCATCACTCCAGAGAACCCGTTTCCACAGCCTTTTACACCACTCCAGTCGACGCTTGGCATTACGCATGGTGATCTTAGGCTTGTATGCGGCTGCTCG
Organism: Oncorhynchus kisutch; assembly: GCF_002021735.2. NCBI lineage: Eukaryota > Metazoa > Chordata > Actinopteri > Salmoniformes > Salmonidae > Oncorhynchus > Oncorhynchus kisutch. The sequence continues at coordinate 17,206,264 of NW_022261983.1, forward strand.
GCCATGGAAACCCATTCATGAAGGCTCCGCGACGACCAGTTCTTGTGCTGATGTGCGTTCCGAAGCCGTGTGAAACTCTGGTCGTGAGTGAGTGCAACCGAGGGACAGATGATTTTTACGACCTACGACCCTTCAAGCACTCGGTGGTCCCGCCTCTGTGAGCTTGAGCTTGATTTGTGTGGCCTACCACGTCGCGGCTGAGCTTGTTGTTGCTCCTATCGGTTTCCACTTCACAATAACAGCAATTACAGTTGACCAGAGCACGCTCTAGCGGGGTAGAAATTTAACCAACTGACTTTGTCAAGGTGGCATCGTATGGCGGTGCAACGTTGAAAGTCACTGAACTCTTCAGTACAGTTCAGTACTGCCAATGTTTGTCTATGGAGATTGCAAATCGGTGTGCCTGATTTTATACACCTGGGAATAGGGTGCCAGTTGAGGTTCCTGGACTAAAGAAGTGCACTATATAGGGAATAGGGTGCCATTGGGTCCTGGTCTAAGTTGAGGTTTCTGGACTAAAGAAGTGCACTATATAGGGAATAGGGTGCCATTGGGTCCTGGTCTAAGTTGAGGTTGCTGGACTAAAGAAGTGCACTATATAGGGAATAGGGTGCCATTGGGTCCTGGTCTAAGTTGAGGTTCCTGGACAGCTGTATTAGAGGTTTGGGGAAATGTTGAAACAGCAACAATTTATGAGTCCTAGTAAAACCAATTAGTGGTATCTGTCAGAGTTCCTCCTGTCTGTCACCAGCAGGCTGTCAGAGAGACGTGGAGGGATGAGGAGCTGGGCTTGCAAATCATATGGAGACGTTCTACCCTAGTCAATAAATCATCAACCACCATACATGTGGAGCTACACACACACACACACACACACACACACCACACACCACACACACACACACACACACACACACA